>NC_085862.1:1321617-1341617 GCF_034702125.1 Engraulis encrasicolus | reverse complement strand
CTATCTGTCTTTATAGTGGAACTACTCATCCTACTCTTCCTCTGCCTTCTCCTTTTCCTCCTTCTCTTCCTCTTCCTCCTCCTTCTCTTCCTCATCCTCCTCATCTCCTCCTCTTCCTCTTCTCCTCCTCTTCCTCTTCTCCTCCTCATCCTCCTCTCCCTCTGCCTTCTCCTCCTTTTCCTCCTTCTCTTCCTCCTCCTCTTCTCCTCCTCCTCCTCTTCTCCTCCTCCTCCTCTTCTCCTCCTCTTCCTCTTCTCCTCCTCTTCCTCTTCTCCTCCTCCTCTTCTCCTCCTCTTCCTCTTCTCCTCCTCCTCCTCTTCTCCTCCTCATCCTCCTCTCCTGGTATTGAGCTCTGCTGTAGAATGCACATGAGGAGGCCTCTCACTACCTGCGTGTTGGTGTAACACACACACACACACACACACACACACACACACACACACACACACGAGTGGTGTGTGCTGACCACATTTATGCTGCTCAGTCTGTGTAACACACTCACACAGGAGTTCAGTAAAAGAGGAGGAGAGGAGGAGGTTGTTCTCCTGCTTTGGGAAATATGGAGTTGAAGTGATTTGCTGTAGTGGGCTGATGAACTGCAGTCTCCACTGGGAAAACTCTTCTCTCTCTCTCTCTCTCTCTCTCTCTCTCTCTCTCTCTCTCTCTCTCTCTCTCTCTCTCTCTCTCTCTCTCTCTCTCTCTCCCCCTTCTCTCCCTCTCTCTCTCTCTCTCTCTCTCTCTCTCTCTCTCTCTCTCTCTCTCTCTCACACACACCCCCTTTAGAAAAAACTCTTATCAGCCTGTGATTTATTTGTTTCTTTTGGCTTTCTTGTTTCTTTTTTCTTTCTTGTTATTTTGTTAACGGTTACTAGGGTACCTGGTTACTAGGGTATCCAGCCCCAGAATCTATTGGCCCTCGTGCCATTGAGGAGATGAGTGACATCAGTGATTCATCACACGCGCGCGCACACACACACACACACTCTCACACACACACTGACTGACACCCCGAGCTGCTCTCGCATCACATGACATCACTTCCCCCCCCCCGCCCCCGAGTGTTCTCTCCGCCGAGCTGCCGCCTCCCCTGGCTCCGCCCACCAAGACGCTCCACCAAACATGCTGCTCACCACGCTGTCAAGGCGACGGGATCTTTTAGGCCTCCAAACAAACCAATCAGAAGCCTCCAGGGGCGGGCTTTATTTACTAAGGGGCGAATGAGCGGACAAGGATTTGATTTGTCCTTTTCCTTTTTTTGTTTTTGTTTTTTGAGTAGTTTAAGAAAAAAGATGAACATCAGCTTGTGGGGTATTGCATTGCATCAAGAAAATGTCAAAGTGACCGAAAAAGAAAAATAATCCTGCAATAGGCAAGATAGAATGGTGGAAACGTGTATGGAGCAAAAACAAATACAAAAGACTTTTTTTTTTCTGTTGTGATGCGACTTGACTTCTGGTCTGACCTCCCCATGCCCCTCCCCCCTCCACCTCACTGGTCCTGTTGCTAATGGCAACTGAAGAGATGGTAGTGATGATGAGGAGGTTGGTGTCTAATGCAGCCACCTGATTGGCTGCACACCCACAGCAGGTGTCCTAATGCAGCCACCTCATTGGCTGGAACCCCACAGTAGGGGTGGGGCTGAGAATACGGTGCAGGAGGGGGAGAGGTTGGATGGAGGGGTAATGATTGGTTTGATTTTTTTTTTCCTTGTTTTACTTGTACAGGGGTTAAATCGCTGTATTAAAATATGTAAGTCTTATTTCCATTCTCTTGTTTTGGTTACAGAAACTAATAAAATAATATGCTGTTAAAAAGATAAAAGGCGTCTCTCTTACTAAAGATCACTAACTGGCTCTCACCCACTGCCTGAAGCAGAGAGGTGTCCGCCCTGCGACTAGAGAGTAGAAACCCTCTACTCTACTCCCTCCACTTTAGAGTAGAGTACTGTACGGTACTTTATTCTACTTTACTCTACTCTATTGAACTCTACCGAAGCAACTTTTAAGTAGAATAGAGCACAGTACAGTTTTCTACTCTGCTCTGCTCTGCTGGAGTAATGCTGCCGGGGTGAATTTCTCGAAACCAAAGTTGCTTACTACATTTGCGACTTCGTTTCTTTCAATTCACTTTCCCATTGGCAACTACCGAAGTTGCTAACAGGCTAACAACTTCTCTTTTGAGAAATGCACCCCAGGGGTCACTTGGTGTCTCGATGTGAACTCTCCTCTCCTCTCCTCTCCTCTCCCCTCCTTTCCTCTCTCTCCTCTCCTCTCCTCTCCTCTCCTCTCCTCATTCCTCTCTCCTCCTCTCCTCTCCTCTCCTATCCTCTCCTCTCATTCCTCTCTCCTCTCCTCTCCTCCTGTCCTCTCCCCTCCCATCTCCTCTCCTCTCCCCTCCTTTCCTCTCTCTCCTCTCCTCTCCTCTCCTCATTCCTCTCTCCTCTCCTCTCCTCTCCTCTCCTCTCCTCTCATTCCTCTCTCCTCTCCTCTCCTCCTGTCCTCTCCCCTCCCATCTCCTCTCCTCCCCTCCCCTCCTCTCCTCTCCTCTCCTCTCCTTTCCTCTCTCTCCTCATTCCTCTCTCCTCTCCTCTCCTCTCCTCCTCTCCTCTCCTCTCATTCCTCTCTCCTCTCCTCCTGTCCTCTCCTCTCCTCTCCCCTCCCATCTCCTCTCCTCTCCTTTCCTCTCTCTCCTCTCCTCTCCTCATTCCTCTCTCCTCTCCTCATTCCTCTCTCCTCTCCTCTCCTCCTCTCCTGTCCTCTCCTCTCTTCTCATTCCTCTCTCCTCTCCTCTCCTCTCCTCCTGTCCTCTCCTCTCCTCTCCTCTCCTCTCCTCGGATTTGGCCCCAGGCCTGAGTTTGACATCCCTGTTCTATGTTAACACCCACATTTTTTTCAAGTCTTCCTGCCTTATTTCTGTGGAGTTGGAAACTGGAATGTCAAAATTCGTCCTATCCTGCAACGGTGAAAAATCTTTTGTAAAATTCCTGGGTCTGAATCACTTGTTCCTTTTGTCATTTCCAACAACTCCACAAATTTTCATCCAAATCCGTTCAAAACATTTTGAGTTGTCCTGCTGACAAACAAACGGACAGACAAACAAACCAACAAACCAACTCGACCGAAAACATAAGCTCCTCGACCGGCGGAGGTAACGAATTGCAAGGAGTGATGAGGGGTTAAAATAGACACAATATCGGCATGGTTAAGGATAATCTTTATTTTATGCATTTATTTTGTACAACACTTATGAAATACAAGGAGTTCCTCCATGCTTCTATAGATTATTGTTTAAGAATTCTTTAAATGTCAACATTTTCTAGAAAGATCTACAACCATGGTTCACATGGTTTCCACTTATATAATTTCATTAATACTTGTGAAATAAAACAGACAGTATTCTCACCTAGCTCTTCATACCATTATTAAGTTCAGTGCCATATTCGAAATAAACAAGATAAAAAGATTTACAAGCAAAAGTAGAAAAATATTTTTTCTTGAGCATATTTTACGTGGACCATGCCACTGAGAAAAATAGAAATATCCCACTTACATAAAACGGCCTGCAGGGGGCTTTACCACACTCACTACTACTGCACCTCCAGAACCACACAGTACAGATGCCACACTGAACATGCCCACTAGGGGGCGCACTGATACAAAACATTATATTTGCAGATGATTGGTAGAGTTGGGGGCCGTCGCTAGTCATATGCAGAATAAGCACAGCATGTACTGTAGGGCCTCAACCACTTTGCCCCCAAAACTGGGGCATCATAAATTGGGATCGACTAAAAAGAGTATTTTTATTATAGTTATGGGGCCTACAAAACCTTACCAGCGGCCCTGGTTAAGTTGTAACCAGTCAAACTTTTTAGGGCGTTCAGCTTTTAATCCAAATGAGTTCTTCATCTGTGACTGGACAGGGAATCAGATCCGTCAAAGCAGAAGAGTAAAAACTTATTGAATGAAGTGTGAAATGGACTTCACAATCACAACATTGCTTAATCATAACTTAAAACTTACAAAACAATCCAGCCAGTGGGGTGTAGAAATATTCACTACTGAAATCAGTTCTGCATCCACTATATTTGATTTAATTTTGGTCTTTTTTTAATGTACATCTCATTTTATTGCTTATACTTGTGCATATAGTATGAAAATAGACTGTGTTTTCTGTAGTTATTTGGTATGCAGGTTTTGATGGGCCTCCTCCAGGTCAGCCATTAGGTGTGCTGTAGGCCCTGCAGTATAGTACAGGCCCTGTTGTCTTTGGCCATTAGGTGTGCTGTAGGCCCTGCAGTATAGTACAGGCCAGTGGTTCTCAACCGGAACAGTCTTGGGACCCACCATTTTCCACTCTCATTCGGTCGAGACCCAATTTTTTCAGCGTTCAAGTCAATTCAATGCAATTCTCAAAATGTAACCAAGACTCGAATGACTGGTTGCACGCTATCTATCTCGCATAAACATTCAGATTGTATCTATGACGACAGATGAAAATTGTTGTAAATTGTTGCAGGAAAAGTTGGATTTTTTTTTTTTTTAGAATTACGGTTTTTTTTTTACTTTAAGGCTCTGCGACCCTAGCCTGGTTCACACCAGACGGTGTATGTGTAGCTTCGGCGCCCCCTGGCGGAGCAGAGCTGCACACACTACCGTCTGGTACACAGCACATAGAGCACGCTCCGTCTCCAACCAGAAAATAGGCTGAGAATGTATTGCTTCAAAATCAACGGTAACTCACATTGAAGAGTCACAAGACAGATTAGAGACTATATTGACTCTAAAGATTAACAGGAAGGTTTTTGAAGGAATTTGTTGCTGAGGAGGCCGTGCCAAAGCAATAAATTCTCCATCTATTTTCTGGTTGGAGACGGAGCTTGCTCTATGGCTGTGTACCAAACGGTAGTGTGTGTAGCTCTGCGCCGCTAGGGGGCGCCGAAGCTACAAACACACACCGTCTGGTGTGAACCAGGCTACTGCGACCCACCCATGACCCCTCCGAGACCCACTTTTGGGTCGCAACCCACCAGTTGAGAAACACTGGTATAGGCCCTGTTGTCTTAGCTGCGTTCAGTAGCCGACTCCACGAGTAGCCTGTAAATTTGTGGATGCTATAGACTTAGCGCTTAGCAACTTAACAGCTGCACAACAGACCACAAATATTTTACTCTACTAGTGCGTTGGCGATGTTAAACACATGCATGATCATGATTGAGGCCGTGTCCAAAATACTCATCTGTTCACCTCACTACGTTGGCAGAAGTCGCCTTGTCTTGTTTTCCTTCCCCACATAGGGCAGAATGTGGGGAACCAATGGGCATGTCGGATTGGGGACCTCGTTGACCAATGGGCATGTCGGATAGGGCAGCGGTCCCCAACCACCGGGTCGCGGACCGGTGCCGGTCCGTGGACTATTTGATACCGGGCCGCACGACATAAGTTTTTTTTTTTTTTTTTTTTAATCCAGAAGACATGCCTTTGTTATGAACTGCAGTGCAGAACTTATCTCAAATATAACTTTTAGTATCGCCATATTAATATTTGCATTAGCCTAGACGTAGCACAAGTAGGCTATTTTAATTTTCAATAACAAGCAAACTTTTCTTTGTGCCGTCCAATCAGTTGAATGTCAAATGCGCCAGACGCATGCTCCGAGGTCGCGCCCACTTTACATTTCAATGCTGCAATGCAAAGTGGATGGTGGCCGTTTTGGAGAGTTGGCTGTCTTCTCCGGGCGGCTCTTTCTTTTTAAGGCTTTTGAACATTGCGAAGCAAACTTTTGGGAGCTATTTTAGAAATCCACTTCTATCATTTGTTGCTATTGTATTTCAGTTTTGTGACAACGCTGTGTTACAAACGTAATTGCGTTGCGAGACATGTTTTGTGGTTGCAACTAATAATGACCAACACTTGTTTCAGGAGCTCCTGAAAGTCAGCGTTAGCAGAAAATCAAGCGATGACATGCAACCTTTTGCCGTTTTAAAAATATTGCACATAAAACCACAGGCACTCGAACCGCGGTAGAATCAAACGCTGGTTATGCAGCAGTCCACACAAACGCGACGCGAGGGCACGAGCTGCTAGTGGCAAACTTCAGCGGTATCATCTCCAGCATCCAACTATTCCCCGTGTCGTGTGTTCGAGAAAACAATGACGACTGCTTGTTGGAAACGGTTGACCTTGAATTAATAGAAGCGCCACTTAACCAGGAAACCTATAACCCAGTCATAAATAGCCCTGAATTTCACTGCGCAAAATGCCCTCAATGAAAATGAACATGGCCAGAGCAGAGAACGCATAGGGCCTATTCTCGCATGGTGAAAAATAGTAGCAGTATGTAGTAGCCTAGTTTTGGGTGATCTCCCTTGCACCACTAGCTCTATGACCAAGAATGGCTCCACAAATTAGTGGGGTAATTGTCAGTTTAATAGTCAAATACTGAATGTTACACATTTTGAATGGAATGAAGGAAAAGGATTAGGCCTTATTTTTAGACCCTATTGATACTATTGATACTATTATTATTAGGCCTATTAATAATAACAATGATAACTAATAGGCCTAATAATAATAGTGTGATAATAATAATAGTTATTATTATTATTATTATTATTACTATTATTATTATTATAACGCGTGACTACCGGTCCGCGAAAAAAAATGGGACTCAAACCGGTCCCTGGTGCTAAAAAGGTTGGGGAACCCTGGGATAGGGGACCTCGTTGACCAATGGGCATGTCGGATTGGGGACCTCGTTGGCCTACGTCAGGGGTGGGGAACCTTTTTCATTCAAGGGGCCTCTTCAAATTCCTCCAAGGGCCGTAAAAGTCCTCCAAGGGCCATGCTATGAACACAAACTAGGATTTCCCCCTGAAGGCACTTAACACCTATATTGAAGGCAGCTATACCTCCAGGATTTCCCCCTGCACTTAAGGCCTATATTGAAGGCAGCCACCTTTACAACAGACCTCACCTTCTGTAGGTCCCCTGAAATACAACTTCATTGTATTGCAAATGTAATTTCAAAGATTTCTTTGCAAAATATGTTATATATCATGTGAAACTGCATTAAAAAAAACATTTGAATTATTTCAGGGGCCGGATAAAATGTCCTCGAGGGTCGTATGCGGTTCCCCACCCCTGGCCTACGTGGTATAAACTCAGGCCCTCTGTCCTCAAGGGTCGTAAGCGGTTCCCCACCCCCCTGGCCTACGTGGTATAACCTCAGGCCCTCTGCTGCCCCCTGCTGCCCAGCGTGACGTCGTAGGAGACGATGTGGTAGTAAAATGTCCTTGAGGGTCGTAAATGGTTCCCCACCCTGGCCACCAAATTAAACTCAGTCCCTCTGTCCTCGAGGGTCGTATGCGGTTCCCCACCCCCCTGGCCTACATGGTATAACCTCAGGCCCTCTGCTGCCCCCTGCTGCCCAGCGTGACGTCGTAGGAGACGATGTGGTAGTTGTCCCAGGCGAAGAGCCTCTTCTGCACGGGGTTGTAGTCCACCATGCTGTTGTAGCGATACTTATTCTTCAGGGCCACTGCCACCGCTGAGCCCTTCCCGGTGGCCGTGTCGAAGACGTAGTTGACGGTGGTCTCGGGCGCGGCGTAGCTGGCCACGGTGTAGAGGCGGCCGCAGATCATGAAGGCGTTGGCCACCGTCACCTTACCAGAGAGAGAGAGAGGTTCCATTGGCACATTGTTTCCTGGTTTTATTATTGGGGGGGAAATCCCCCTTTAGGTAGACCTAGGCAGACCTAAGGGCTGTTCTATTCAATGCTAGGAGCATTATGACACGCCCCTTTAGGCAGACCGGAACCTGGTCACGTTAGGTGCCCATAGAAACCTATTATGTTGGCATATCTCTATAGAATATCTCGTCACCTTGCGGATGTTGGTCTCCCACGTGCGGACCACCTCCAGGCTGTGCGGGTCCAGCTTGGCCACCACGATCGCACCCTTGGCCTGGTGGGAGAGAGAGAGAGAGGGAGGGATAGATAGATAGATAGATAGATAGATAGATAGATAGATAGATAGATAGATAGATAGAGAAGATAGATAGATAGATAGATAGATAGATAGATAGATAGATAGATAGATAGATAGATAGATAGATAGATAGATAGATAGATAGATAGACTATTTATTGCCTTTTGCAGACAATGCATCTGGTACATAGATTTAAATACACAGAAAATTGTTCTGTGCCATTCTAGATAGCCTAGATAGATAGATAGATTACATTACACTTGACGCTTGTATCCAAAGCGACTTAAAGTTATTAAGGTTCAGGCTATTGGTTACAGGCCCTGGAGAAGTGTGGGAGTTAGGAGCCTTGGTACAGGGTATTGGTTACAGGCCCTGGAACAATGTGGGGTGAGGAGCCTTGCTCAAGGGCACCTCAGCCATGGATGGATGGAGGTGCTGGTAAGGGTGGGATTTGAACCTGCAACCCTCTGATCTAAAGCCCATCACTCTAACCTCTGAGCCATGGTTACACCAAAGATGCACTAGTGCAGGGTTTCCCAAACTAGGGTGCGTGCACCCCTGGGGGTACGCGGCCTGCCATAAGGGGGTGCGCGAGCTGAATTGACGAATGGTGGATATGTGAGGTTTTTTTTCCAGCATTATGAACATTAAGTAGTTTTTAATTGCATGGTAAATTGTATGCTGTAAGGGTCCATCTGAAGAGTAGTTTAATTCCAAAACTATTGGAAGAGAGGATTCCCCAAAACAACTGTGCATAATGTTCAGTGAATGAGCAGTGAATCCATACTTGCGTGGCCATCAGCACACCAAAATACTCACTCAGGGGGTGCGCGAACCACATTGAAATGTGCAAGGGGGTGCGCAGAGGGAAAAGTTTGGGAGCCTCTGCACTAGTGGGTACAAATGACCTGCGGGCTGTATTTGTCTGGAATGAAGGCAGCCTGAACCTCCTGGCTGAAGGCAACAACTCATATGCCTGATGTAAGGGGTGTGACACATTGTCACGAATAGTATTTCTTCACCTTGTTGGTGTTACGGTTATTATTATTAATTGTTTAGGGTTATTTATTCTTCTTCACCATGTTATTATTATTTATTATTTAGGGTTATTTATTATTCTTTTATGTTTCGACCTCAGGCGGATTTCCTTTCTTCTTTTACGCACGTTTTTTTGATCCAGCACCTGTTTTACTGGATGTGCGCGCATCACCTACACTACTATTTATTAGGGCTGGGAAATTAATGCATTAATTTAGATTAATTTATCACACAATGCGATTAATTAATTAACACGATTTTAAAAATTAATCGCAGTATAATATAGCTACATAGTTCTGGATTAGACCAGTGGAGGGCAGTATTACACCTGATGGTGAACAGCCTGCTGAAATTGAGAAGAGTTCTCCCTTCTTTTAAAAATGTATAATATTTTTAGATTAAGCTTATTTATTGTAATTATTCAAAATCCATGTGAAAAAACAAATTTTTCACTGTTCTCAAGTCAGATATTTAAATGCGATTAAAATGCGATTTATGAATTTCAAAGCCTGTAGATTAATTCGATTAAAAAATGTAATCGAGTCCCAGCACTACTATTTATTATTCTTTACCTTGTTGGTTTTAGGGTTATTATTATTTATTATTTAGGGTTATTTACAGGGTTCCCACACCATTTTCAAGAAAAAATTCAAGCACCTTCAAGCACCAATTTTTCAGTTTTCCAGCACCTTTAGTAGGTTGCGGGAAGGGGGTGTGAGGGTCCTCCCCCAGAAAAAAAAATGTGTTTTTAAGATGCACTTTCCTTCATTGTGATCAATTTTAGGTTGTCGAATGGCAAATCCCATCTGACATCTCACTACCTCAGATTTTTGATGTACCTGAACAATTTATTTCTATTATTTGGCTTACTGAGTTTGACTTGAAACTAATTTCAAGCATTTTCAAGCACTTCACCAAACATTCAAGTATTTTCACAACCTTGTAAATACTTGATTGAAATTCAAGCATTTTCAAAGAATTCAAGCACCAGTGGGAACCCTGAATTTCTTCTGTACCTTGTTGGTGCTGTAGATGGCCCAGAGCCCTTGCTGGTCGACGGCCAGGTCGATGGATTATTTATTATTCTTTACCTTGTTGGTGTTAGAGTTATTATTATTTATTATTTAGGGTTATTTCTTCACCTTGTTGACGGCCATGTCGATGTTTATTTATTATTTAGGGTTATTTATTGTTTATTGTTTATTAGGGTTATTTCTTCTTCTGTACCTTGTTGGTGCTGTAGATGGCCCAGAGCCTCTGCTGGTCGACGGCCAGATTAAGTTAAGAGGTAAACCATCTAATATTTACTATTTAGGGTTATTATTATGTATTATTATTATTATTAATATTATTATGTATTATTTATGGTTATTTATTCTTCACCTTGTTGGTGCTGTATATGGCCCAGAGCCCCTGCTGGTCGACGGCCAGGTCGATGTCGGTGTAGCCCCCCCAGGAGTAGGGGAACTGGCCGTGGAAGCCGGCGTGCGGCAGGTCTCTACGCGCCGCGATGCTCTCGGAGGCCAAGTCGTAGCGGAGCAGCGTGCGGCTGCGGCGGCGCTGGTAGTAGAGGGAGCCGCGGAACATCACCGCCCCCGTACTCTCCACCGCCTCCGGGAGGAGCAACACCTGGAGACGAGGAGACGAGAGGAGATGGGGATGGGGATGGAGAGGAGAGAGGAGAGGAGAGGAGAGGAGAAGAGAGGAGAGGAGGGGAGGGGAGAGGAGAGGAGAGGAGAGGAGGTGAGAGGAGAGTAGGGGAGAGGAGAAGAGAGGAGGAGATGAGGGGAGAGGGGAGAGGAGAGGAGACAGGTGAGGAGAGGGGAGAGGAGAGGAGAGGAGAGGAGAGGAGAGGAGAGGAGAGGAGAGAGGAGAGGAGAGGAGAGGGGGATGGAGAGGAGAGGAGAGAGGAGAGGAGAGGAGAGGAGAGGAGAGGAGAGGAGAGAGGAGAGGAGAGGAGATGGGGATGGGGATGGAGAGGAGCAGAGAGAAGAGGAGGGGAGGAGAGGAGGAGAGGAGAGGAGAGGGGGATAGAGGAGAGAGGAGAGGAGAGAGGAGAGAGAAGATGGGAGAGGAGAGGAGAGGAGAGGAGAGGAGAGGAAAGAGAGGAGGAGAGGAGAGAGGAGAGGAGATGGGGATGGGGATGGAGAGGAGAGGAGAGGAGAGGGGATGGAGAGGAGAGCAGAGAGGAGAGGAGATGGGGATGGAGAGGAGAGGAGAGGTGTAGAGGAGAGGAGATGGAGAGAGGTGAGGAGAGGAGAGGAGAGGAGAAGAGAGGAGGAGGAGAGGAGAGGAAAGGATAAGAGGAGAGGAGGGGAGAAGATAGGAATGGTGAGGAGAGGAGAGGAGAGGAGAGGAGAGGGGAGGGGAGGGGAGGAGAGGGGAGGAGAGGGGAGGGGAGAGGAGAGGAGAGGAGAGGAGAGGAGGGGGAGAGGAGAGGAGAGGGGAGGGATAGGGGAGAGGAGAGGGGAGGGGGATAGAGAGGGGGGGAGGTGAGGAGAGGAGAGGGATAGGGGAGGGGAGGGGGATAGAGAGGAGAATGGAGAGGAGGGGAGGGAAGAGGAGAGGAGAAGAGAGTGGAGAGAGGAGAGGAGAGGAAAGGAGAGGAGACAAGAGGAGAGGAGAAGAAATGAGGAGAGGAGAGGAGAGAGAGGAGAAGAGAGGAGAGGAGATGGAGAGGAGAGGAGAGGAGATGGGGATGGAGAGGAGAGGAGAGGAGAGGAGGAGAGGAGAGGAGAGGGGGATGGAGGAGAGGAGAGGAGAGGAGATGGGGATAGAGAGGAGGAGGGGAGAGGAGAGGGGGATGGAGGAGAGGAGAGGAGAGGAGAGGGGATGGAAAGGAGGAGATTGAGGAGGGGAGAGGAGATGGAGGAGAGAAGAGAGAAGAGGAGAGGAGAGGGGAGGGATAGGGGAGAGGAGAGGGGAGGAGAGGGGAGGGGGATAGAGAGGGGGGGAGGTGAGGAGAGGAGAGGGATAGGGGAGGGGAGGGGGATAGAGAGGAGAATGGAGAGGAGGGGAGGGAAGAGGAGAGGAGAAGAGAGTGGAGAGAGGAGAGGAGAGGAAAGGAGAGGAGACAAGAGGAGAGGAGAAGAAATGAGGAGAGGAGAGGAGAGAGGAGAGGAGAGGAGAGGAGAGGAGATGGGGATGGAGAGGAGAGGAGAGGAGAGGAGAGGAGATGGGGATAGAGAGGAGGGGAGAGGAGAGGGGGATGGAGGAGAGGAGAGAGGAGAGGAGAGGAGAGGAGAGGGGAGGGATAGGGGAGAGGAGAGGGGAGGGGGATAGAGAGGGGGAGAGGAGAGGAGAGGGAGAGGGGAGGGGAGGGGGATAGAGAGGAGAATGGAGAGGAGGGGAGGGAAGAGGAGAGGAGAAGAGAGTGGAGAGAGGAGAGGAGAGGAAAGGAGAGGAGACAAGAGGAGAGGAGAAGAAATGAGGAGAGGAGAGGAGAGAGGAGAGGAGAATGGAGAGAGGAGATCTATAGTACCTTAGTGGGGTATCCCCTGACCAGCTGCTCCATGTAATGTAATGTATTACAATGTAATATACATTAGTGATGTAATGTAATGTAATGCATTGTAATATACCTTAGTAATGTAATCTAATGTAAAGTAATATATTGTAATATACCTTAGTGGGGTATCCCCTGCTGAGCCGCTCCATGTAATGTAATGTAATGTAATGTAATGTAATATACCTTAGTAATGTTATATAATGTAATATATTGTAATCTACCTTAGTGGGGTATCCCCTGGCTAATGTAACGTAATATAATGTAATTTAAAGTAATGTCATAGATTGTAATATATACCTTAGTGGGGTACCCCCTGCTCAGCTGCTCCATGTAATGTAATGTAATATAATGTAATGTAATGTAATCTATTGTAATATACCTTAGTAATGTAATATAATGTAATGTAGTATAGTGTAATATATTACCTTAGTGGGATATCCCCTGCTCAGCTGCTCCATGTAATGTAATGTAATGTAATGTAATGTGATGTATTACAATGTAATATAATGTAATGTAATGTAATGTAATATAATGTAATAGATTGTAATATATACCTTAGTGGGGTACCCCCTGCTCAGCTGCTCCATGTAATGTAATGTAATGTAATGTAATATAATGTAATATATTATTAATATTAATATAATGTAATGTACCTTAGTGGGGTACCCCCTGGCTAGCTGCTCCATGTAATGTAATGTAATATATTGTAATGTAATGTATTGTAATATATTACCTTAGTTGGGTACCCCCTGCTCAGCTGGTCCATGTCTTCGTAGCCAAACAGCTGTCGCACGTCGGAGCCGACGGTGTCGATTCGCCACACCATGCTGCCGCCGTAAGGGGGCGTGGCCTCAGGGTCCTGCATCCACACGCCGTACTTCCCTGCGATGGTGTCGGCCTTGCGGTGGGTCACGGGGTCCCCGATGGACACCAGCTCACCGCAACCTGCTGGGAGAGGAGAGACAGTCACATACACAGTGAACACACACACACACACACACACCACAATGGACATCAGGTCACCGCAACCTGCTGGGAGAGGAGAGACAGTCACATACACAGTGAACACACACACACACACACACACCACAATGGACATCAGGTCACCACAACACACACACACCACACGATGGAGTCACAGTCACATACACAGTGAACACACACACACACACACCACAACCTGGTGGAGACACAGTGAACACACAGACACCACACGATGGCCATCAGGTCACCACAACACACAGACACCACACGATGGCCATCAGGTCACCACAACACACACACACACCACACGATGGCCATCAGGTCTGAATTGTGCACCTGTTTGCTCCTTAGTTCACGACATGGGGATGTAGAGCTTTACAGTCCCGCCCAGTGGTGTAGTCTACATAGAACGCGGGTATACGGAGTACAGTGGTGTAGTCTACACAGAACGCGGGTATACGGAGTACAGTGGTGTAGTCTACACAGAACGCGGGTATACGGAGTACAGTGGTGTAGTCTACACAGAACTCAGGTATACGGAGTACAGTTGTGTAGTCTACACAGAACGCGGGTATACGGAGTACAGTGGTGTAGTCTACACAGAACGCGGGTATACGGAGTACAGTGGTGTAGTCTACACAGAACTCAGGTATACGGAGTACAGTTGTGTAGTCTACACAGAACGCGGGTATACGTATGGAGTATACCCACTTCAAAATTTCAGGGATTTCAGTATACCCACTTAAAATTGATTAATCCATTATTTAGAATGGCACAAATATATACAGTATACCCACTTCAAAAATGCCCAAATATACAGTATACCCACCACAAAAAAGTAGACTACACCACTGGTCCCGCCCCTTAGTTCCGCATTTCACAGGACTTAAGCTGACCATCTAACAACATGGTAGCAAGTAAATATCTTCTGATCTCAGTCATTATATGCGCTGGGCTACAAATACGCTGTTTAAGAGGCTAGATAAAAATTATTCCTGCAGAAGTATCAATGTTTTTTTTCCGAGGCCGTCTGCATGAAAACTGTGAAGAAACACAGCTTTCTAAAAAGTTTGGGGGTTCGTACGAAAAATTTAACAAAAATATTAGAAATAACATATGTGGAGCTCGTGGCACAACTCGAAGGGGATTGAAATATCATGAAATCTGGGTGATGTCACTCTCAAGCTCTATGGTAGGGATGGAGGTGCATTGACCTGGGGTCCGTTTCTCGATTCTTGTCGTTGTTAACCGTCTTGAGACCGACTTAAAACCATCTTACCATTCCCTTGGATTTAGTGGTGAGTGTCGCTGTCGAGAGAGAGTTGAGTCTCGGTAGACGTTGCTACCGTCGTTAGCAAAGACGCTTTCGAGAAACGGACTCCTGGGTACTGAATACAACACTCCACTGAGTCAACGTATTGAACGAATCCAGAACTTTGTAAACACAGGTGGTGAAAATACTCTTGTAGAATGTTTTGAAAATGATAGCATTTTACCAAGTGTCACTAAACACAGGTGGTGAAAATACTCTTGTAGAATGTTTTGAAAATGATAGCATTTTACCAAGTGTCACTAAACACAGGTGGTGAAAATACTCTTGTAGAATGGTTTGAAAATGATAGCATTTTACCAAGTGTCACTAAACACAGGTGGTGAAAATACTCTTGTAGAATGTTTTGAAAATGATAGCATTTTACCAAGTGTCACTAAACACAGGTGGTGAAAATACTCTTGTAGAATGTTTTGAAAATGATAGCATTTTACCAAGTGTCACTAAACACAGGTGGTGAAAATACTCTTGTAGAATGGTTTGAAAATGATAGCATTTTACCAAGTGTCACTAAACACAGGTGGTGAAAATACTCTTGTAGAATGTTTTGAAAATGATAGCATTTTACCAAGTGTCACTCTCAAATTCATCAGAGTTGGGATTTGTATTAGACAGGGAGGTGGGATGGGGGGGGGGGTATTGGGGGCAGTGATTCATCATGGATATTTTAAACAGCAACCAGCAAGTCCCAACACTAACACGCCGCAAGCCAAAAGCCACAGCAAGACACTGCTGTCTCTCGGTTTACCATAGAAGGGCTTCATGTGATGTGAGTGAAAAGATCTCAAGACCTCTGAAGTGTAGTTTGAGACATCTGAAGTGTAGTTTGATAGTTTGAGAAATGTCAGGGTCATACTCGACCATTGCCGCCTTTCTTACTGGCCGAGGGGGGATGGGGGCTCTGTGTGTGTGTGTGTGTGTGTGTGTGTGTGTGTGTGTGTGTGTGTGTGTGTGTGTGTGTGTGTGTGTGTGTGTGTGTGTGTGTGTGTGTGTGTGTGTGTGTGTGTGTGTGTGTGTGTGTGTGTGTGTCAGGGGTATCTGTACCGCAGCTCAAAATAATTCAACCAGGCATGACATGAGGAAGGAGAGAGAGGAGAGGAGAGGAGAGGAGAGAGGAGAGGAGAGGGGGTCAGGAGAGGAGAGGAGAGGAGAGGAGAGGGAGAGGAGGAGGAGGAGGAGGAGAGGAGAAGGGGAGGGAGAGGAGAGGAGAGGAGAGGAGAGGAGAAGAGAGGAGAGGAGAGGAGAGGGCAGAGGAGGGGGAGGAGGAGGAGGAGAGAAGAGGGATGAAGTGAGGAGGAGAGGAGAGGAGGGAGAGGAGAGGAGAGCAGAGGAGAGGAGAGCAGAGGAGAGAGGAGAGGAGAGGAGAGGAGAGGAGAGGAGAGGAGAGAGGAGAGGAGAGACGATCTAATCTAGTATGGTCTAAAGAGATGACAGTAGTGAGATTGGAGATGGGGATGAGATGGGGGAGAGAAGCCCAGAAAAAAAAATAAAAGTTACTGTGTTTGTTTAGAACAGGGGTGGGGAACCTTTTTAATTTGAAGGGCCACTTCAAATTGCTCCAAGGGCCGTAAAGTCCTCCAAGGGCCGTACTATGAGCTCAAACCAGGACTTCCCCCTGCACTTTAGGCCTATATTAAAGGCAGCTATACCTCCAGGATTTCCCCCTGCACTTTAGGCCTATATTAAAGGCAGCTATACCTCCAGGATTTCCTCCTGCACTTTAGGCCTATATTAAAGGCAGCCACTTTTACAACAGACCCCACCTTTTCTAGGTCCCCTGAATATAGCTCACTACTGGTTTAGCAGCAGCCAGCAGGGCATGAGCATCTGATCCCATGGTCTGAGGAGTGCCAGGCTAAACATGCACATGACTAATTATATGCAGGCCAGACTAACTATTTACCCTCATGTGACTATTTACATGCAGGCCACGCTAACTATTTACCCTCATGTGAGTATTTCTATGCAGGCCACACTAACTATTTACCCTCATGTGAGTATTTCTATGCAGGCCACACTAACTATTTACCCTCATGTGCGTATTATTATGCAGGCCACGCTAACTATTTACTCTCATGTGAGTATTTCTATGCAGGCCACACTAACTATTTACCCTCATGTGCGTATTTATATGCAGGCCACACTAACTATTTACCCTCATGTGAGCTTTTGCTGTCAGCAGGGGAGGTGCTTGGATGACGGTGTCAGTTTAGTGGACGTCTGCAGTTGCTTAAACCGCTCTGAAGTGGTGTGCAGGAATTTGCCCTCGCGACACACTGGCCGTTTCTCAAAGTCAAGTGTGCAACACACCGGGATGTGTACAGTACGGTTGAAGCACAAGAAGAGTGTTATTGCGTTAGCCATGGGGGGTAACAAGCATTTCATACGATCGAGAACAGGCTTGGAACATGCACCCTCCTACTGACGCAACACCGTCGGCACTGCGAATTTACTCAGGAAAAGGGCTCATTCAAGTACTTTTTGAGGTCCGCCGAGCTGGGGAACTCCACCCAGTTTGTCGGGAAGCAATCAACTTTGAGCATCTCCAACGGCCCTGGGTAGAGGCGTGTTCAAGGCAGTGACGTGGTTTAAGCAGAGAAGTTTTATTGGGGCTAGCACAGCCTTTCCTGGCCTCGGCAGTAGCAAACGGAGGGAGGCGGGTTAACCAGGCCGTTTGGAAACGTTATGCGTTGTCTTCTTGGTCAGACCAGAATCTCGGTACGAGATATGAAAGTCGATGAAACAATGAAAATTAGGCTACCAATTTGGTACCCCAGAATGTCCGGGTTCAAGTCCCAGTTTAGTACCCCAGAATGTCCGGGTTCAAGTCCCAGTTTAGTACCCCAGAATGTCCGGGTTCAAGTCCTAGTTTAGTACCCCAGAATGTCCGGGTTCAAGTCCTAGTTTAGTACCCCAGAAGGTTCTGGTTCAAGTCCTAGATTAGTACCCCAGAAGGTTCGGGTTCAAGTCCTAGTTTAGTACCCCAGAATGTCCGGGTTCAAGTCCCAGTTTAGTACCCCAGAATGTTCGGGTTCAAGTCCCAGTTTAGTACCCCAGAATGTTCGGGTTCAAGTCCCAGTTTAGTACCCCAGAAGGTTCTGGTTCAAGTCCTAGATTAGTACCCCAGAAGGTTCGGGTTCAAGTCCTAGTTTAGTACCCCAGAAGGTTCGGGTTCAAGACCCGCCGGGGCAACTCTCCTCCCCTTCGCTACAGTGCTTACTGCTATCAGAACAGCCCTTATAGAACAGCCTTGCCACTTGCTATTAAGCCCCATTGTACCGGCTTTTTTGGTTGCAGTTCCAATGAGTTCTCCACTAGTCGCGCATCGGAGACCAGCATGAATGGGACCCAATGGAGCTAGATGCTAAAAAGCGTAATTTTCACCAAGGTCTTTTCAACAGGGCTCAGATTTGAATGTTGTTCTGGAAACTTCAATAAGGGTTTTACATCAAAAGTTTAACAAAAAAAGCATATATGTCCGTTTGATTTTTTACAGGGGGAGTTTTTGTTGCCCACTACTCGCTAGCATTATGCTAAGGATGTGACGTCATAGACACTTAATCTCACTATTTAAGCACATGCGTGACTCAAAAAGTCTAAAACTCAGCCGTGGGTATTTTATATACATACCTTTTCGAAAACAATATTCGAATGATATATTGAGATAAATATATTGAGATAAAGGCACCATGAGGGGTTTTGCTCCATAGGACTCCATTCATTCTGGTCCCCGGGCCACAACGTGGATAAGGGTGGAACCGCAACTAGAACTCTAAATTTGCCTCATTCAGAAAACTTTTTAAAAATGTCTATATCTCACCTGTGCTGTGGTCAGGTTTCTCACCTGTGCTGTGGTCAGCTATCTCACCTGTGGTCAGGTTTCTCACCTGTGCTGTGGTCAGCTATCTCAGCTGTGGTCAGGTTTCTCACCTGTGCTGTGGTCAGCTATCTCACCTGTGGTCAGGTTTCTCACCTGTGCTGTGGTCAGCTATCTCAGCTGTGCTGTGGTCAGCTATCTCACCTGTGGTCAGCTATCTCAGCTGTGGTCAGCTATCTCACCTGTGGTCAGCTATCTCACCTGTGGTCAGCTATCTCACCTGTGGTCAGCTATCTCAGCTGTGCTGTGGTCAGCTATCTCAGCTGTGCTGTGGTCAGCTATCTCACCTGTGGTCAGCTATCTCACCTGTGGTCAGCTATCTCACCTGTGGTCAGCTATCTCAGCTGTGCTGTGGTCAGCTATCTCACCTGTGGTCAGCTATCTCACCTGTGCTGTGGTCAGCTATCTCACCTGTGGTCAGCTATCTCACCTGTGCTGTGGTCAGCTATCTCACCTGTGCTGTGGTCAGCTATCTCAGCTGTGCTGTGGTCAGCTATCTCAGCTGTGGTCAGCTATCTCACCTGTGGTCAGCTATCTCACCTGTGGTCAGCTATCTCACCTGTGGTCAGCTATCTCAGCTGTGGTCAGCTATCTCACCTGTGGTCAGCTATCTCACCTGTGCTGTGGTCAGCTATCTCACCTGTGGTCAGCTATCTCAGCTGTGCTGTGGTCAGGTTTCTCACCTGTGGTCAGCTATCTCACCTGTGGTCAGCTATCTCACCTGTGGTCAGCTATCTCACCTGTGGTCAGCTATCTCACCTGTGGTCAGCTATCTCACCTGTGGTCAGCTATCTCAGCTGTGCTGTGGTCAGCTATCTCACCTGTGGTCAGCTATCTCACCTGTGCTGTGGTCAGCTATCTCAGCTGTGGTCAGCTATCTCACCTGTGCTGTGGTCAGCTATCTCACCTGTGGTCAGCTATCTCACCTGTGCTGTGGTCAGCTATCTCACCTGTGCTGTGGTCAGCTATCTCAGCTGTGCTGTGGTCAGCTATCTCAGCTGTGGTCAGCTATCTCAGCTGTGCTGTGGTCAGCTATCTCACCTGTGCTGTGGTCAGCTATCTCACCTGTGGTCAGCTATCTCAGCTGTGCTGTGGTCAGCTATCTCAGCTGTGCTGTGGTCAGCTATCTCACCTGTGGTCAGCTATCTCAGCTGTGCTGTGGTCAGCTATCTCACCTGTGGTCAGCTATCTCACCTGTGCTGTGGTCAGCTATCTCAGCTGTGCTGTGGTCAGCTATCTCACCTGTGCTGTGGTCAGCTATCTCACCTGTGCTGTG
>NC_085862.1:1309117-1311617 GCF_034702125.1 Engraulis encrasicolus | reverse complement strand
GAATTTAGACAGAACGCAAACTCAATTGCATTGATTTGTTTATTCGGATTGTTTTTTTCCTTTTACAATGTGGAAAGCATGGCCAGCTTAGAATAGAAAATATGTGTTCATGCATAGACAGCTATGGCCAGTATGGTTACAGATATGGCCAGTAATACGATTCTTTTTTTCTTGTTTTGAAAGACAGGCACATGGCTATGGCAAAGCGATCACATGCAGCATAGTCGGCTTTACATGGAAGTAAATGGGACTTCACCATAATGGAAAAAATAGTTCAGCAATCACTGCTAAGGATCCAATCGTAATTGGGGAAGCAATAATTGGTGGCTGTAGCTCTGACTTTAAGTGAGTTTACTCTGTAGCAGGTCACACAAATGACAGTCTTTCAAGTGATTTTTCTCCAGTTGCTTCAGTGAGGTAACATTCCTACATCTCCCATCATGCCCCTGGAGAGCTTCAGCGCAACAACAACATATACACACACCACTGGCTGGTCCCAGGTCACAAACAAACACACACACACATGATTGACTGGCTGGTCCCAGATCAGTTTTATCAGTTCCAGTTTCAGTTTCAGTTTCAGTTTTAGCTATAGTTCAGTTTTTGCCGTCTCGTCATCAGCTGCGGTAGTATGTTTTCTAGTCTCCTACGTCCTCTACGCTCCTCTACCCCAGTGATTCTCAAAGTGTGGTCCGGGAACAACTAGTGGGCCGCGACAGAGCTCAGGTGGTCCGTGAGGGGATTTCTACTTTTCCAAGACAAGCTAGCAGTAGACTAACATTATTACAAAGCTAAACATAGCTGAAGCTTCATTTTCACCACAGTAAGCCAGGCTTGTAAATGTGAATAAAAAGTAAGTGATCTGCATCAAAATTAGCAGTGTCAAAATGAGTTCAGTTGACAGGTGGTCCCTGAACAGTTTTGGAGGGACAAAGTGGTCCTCGGTCTGACAAAGTTTGAGGACCACTGCTCTACCCTCTGTGGTTGTAGTACTCACCTCCTCTTCCTCCTGCTCCTCCTGCTCCTCCTCTTCCTCCTGCTCCTCCTGCTCCTCCAGCAGCCAGAGGTCGTAGCCCGCCGCTGCCATCCTGCACTGCTGCTGGAGGTGGAGGAGGAGGAGGTGCCATGCAGGGTCTGCTCCTGAGCATCTGCACCTCCTGCTGCGCCTCCTCCAGCCTCCTCCGCAGCTCCTGCACCTGCCTGTCCAGCGCCTCCTTCTCCCTCTGCAGCTGGCTCTTCTCCGCCACGGCCTGCCGGTACGCCTCCTGCCTGTGCGCCTCCTGCTGTGGGGGACTCACTGGGCCGGTTCCGGGTCCGGTTCTGGGTCCGGTTCCGGTTCCAGGTCCTAAAGGCCTGGTTCCAGGTCCCCCTGCCCCTGCGATCTCTCCGCCGACCAGCCGGGTCACCAGTGTCTCCAGGAGGCTGAGTCGGGACCCGAGGGAGTCCATCTCTGCTCCTCCAGGGCCGAGGGGGGAGGACGAGGAGGAGGAGGAGGAGGAGGAGGAGGGGGGGCAGCTGGTCTCGCTGGGGCTGGCCACGGTGAAGGTATATTGGCAGCGCCCCCCGCGGTCGTTCCCCCTCCACATGGACGCGCGGTCCCGGTCCGGAGCCTGGGCCAGAGCCCCCGGACCCCCCAGCAGCACACAGCAGAAGCAGAACAGAACCGGGAACGCAGCACGCAGCATGGTGAGGAGAGCAGAGAGATGGAGAGAGATGAGGAGCGCGGAGAGATGGAGAGAGAGATGAGGAGAGCGGAGAGATGGAGAGAAATAGAACTGAACCAGGCAAAGATGGAGAGAGAAAGACTTGTGGGATACAGAGATGTTCAAAGCACACGAGTGTGTGTGTGTGTGGGAGTGTGTGTGTTTGAGCGTGTGTGTGCTTGAGTATCTGAGGCAGTCTCACTTTCTTCCCTCTTTTTGTCACACTTCCAATTCAAACCATGTGTGTGTGTGTGTGTGTGAAAAAGAGAAAGAGAGATAGAGTGTGTCTCACTCTTCTGACACACTGATGTTGTCAAATATCCTCTTTCTTCACCTCTTCTCTCTCTTCTTGTCTCCTCTTTTCTCTCTTCTTTCCCTCTTCTCTTCTCTTCTCTTCTTTTCTATTTTTTCCCTCTCCTGTCTCTGTAGTTCTTCTTCCTCTCCTCTGGGTCTTGTTAGTGTGAGCTGCTATGCGTCTCCTTTACCTCCCGTATCTAATTCGTTTCCTCTCTGCGTTCCTCTTCTCCGTGGTGGGTGAGGGGGGACGGACGCTGTATCTCTGCGTTCCTCTTCTCCAAGGGGGGGGCTATGGGACTCCAAGGGGGGGGGGGCTATGGGACTCCAAGGGGGGGGGGGCTATGGGACTCCAAGGGGGGGCTATGGGACTCCAGGGGGGGGGTTATAGGAACGCTGTAGCCCGAGGCGATGTGATGATCCTTCAAACGTCTTCTCGTTTCACCCTCCTCGACCTCCTCGACCTCCTCTCACTCCCCCTGCCTCTGATGTTGCTCCCCCTC
>NC_085862.1:1296617-1304117 GCF_034702125.1 Engraulis encrasicolus | reverse complement strand
CCTGTTGCTTACAGTTCAAGTCTGGGGTGCGTTTCTCGACACAGGGAAAACTCGAAAGGGTCAAAGACGTCCAACATGTCCTTCAGTGCAACGGATACTCTTACTGTAAATGCCAAAAAAAGACATTTTTTTTAAATTATTTTTTTGCCTTGGCTTTCATGCATTCACTTTTCAAAACATAATTTTGAAATGTCATGTTTTTCTCAGTTACAGTAAGCAAAAACATCTGTTAGCACTGAAAGGCAGTGTCATGTTGGTCGTCTTTGACCCGAAAGTGTTGCTGTGTGTGTGTGTGTTGACCAGGGGCAGTTCTAAAGGGGTGGCAGGGGGTGGCATTTGCCCCCCCAGAAATATGATTTGCCACCCCAATTAAGAGCCCTGATTGTGACCAATAGCCTTAATGCTTGACATCATTTCAGACATAGAACTTTAGGTTGCAGGGTTTCACTTTAAGGGATTCACTGTATCACATAAGTGTGTGTGTCGATTATATAGTGTTTATAATTTTCCCTTAGTGTAGGAGCATGCCCCCCTGAAATACACTTCGCCACCCCTTTGCCACCCCAAGAATAAATGTCTGGAACCGCCCCTGGTGTTGACTCCACGTGTTGCAGCAGACAGTAGCGAGAGCGTCAGTCTACTCCGCCCACCAGGTGCTTTTCCATTCGGGCTGTGGGATCCGCAGCTTACCGTTTAATATATCAGGAGTCACACCACAGGCCACAGGCCACAAACACTATATCTAGCATCTCTCTGTATCTCTCTCTGATCCTACCCGCCTCTCCTCTCTCTCTCTCTCTCTCTCTCTCTCTCTCTCTCCCTCCCTCTCTCTCTCCCCCTCTCCCGCATGAGCGTGTGTGCTCTGATTCCCTCTCTCACTCTGTGATTCCCCTCATCTCTCCTCTCCTCTCCTCTCCCTCTCTCTCTCTCTCTCTCTCTCTCTCTCTCTCTCTCTCTCTCAGTCCCCTCCTCAGTGCCAAGATACTGGACATATTTGACATTTCCCCTGCGGCCGGTTCCAGTCACTTTGCCACTTTGGGGTGACTCTAGCTGCCCCCCTCTGGGGTGACTCTAGCTGCCCCCCTCTCCTGCCCCCCTCTGTGGTGACTCTAGCTGCCCTCCTCTGCCCCCCTCTGTGGTGACTCGTGGCTGGCTCCTCTGCCCCCCTCTGTGGTGACTCTAGCTGCCCCCCTCTGCTGCCCCCTCTGCCCCCCTCTGTGGTGACTCGTGGCTAGCTCCTCTGCCCCCCTCTGTGCAGGCATGTTTAGTGTGGGGGCAAGAGAGGTGGCTTTGTGAGGTTTTTGCCTTCCCCAAGGTCAATACATGCAGACATTATACTGTGTGTAGTTACCTGGCCATTGCCAAGGATACCAGATGTGTGTTGTAAATGATGCCAAACTAGACTGAGGAGAACATCTGCAGCAGTGGTGTAGTCTACTTTTTTATGGTGGGTATACTGTATATTGGAGCATTTTTTGAAGTGGGTATATACTGTATGTATTTGTGCCGTTCAAAATAATGGATCAATCAATTTTAAGTGGGTATACTGAAATCCCTGAAGTTTAGAAGTGGGTATACTCCGTATACCTGCATTCTACGTAGACTACACCTCTGATCTGCAGGGATTAGTGTCCTGGCGTGGGAGACCTGCCGTGCTCATTGTTGCATGTTTTGTTAAAATTTGACATGTCTAATTGACCACCTACATTCTAATGTAGGTAGGTAGGACATGCCTAATTGACCACCTACATTCTAATGTAGGTAGGTAGGACATGCCTAATTGACCACCTACATTCTAATGTAGGTAGGTAGGACATGCCTAATTGACCACCTGCACTCTATTCTCTACTCAATTGTGATTCATCAGATAAAAAAACACGCATATTTAACCACTTGCTGTCCACTCAACTGTCAATCGGTGGAATTTCAGCGCAACAAAATTTGGAACGGCCCTTAATAAACCTCACAGCATTTACTGTCTGCTCCTGTCTGCGGTCAGATATTTGCTTTCTCCCCACCACCTCCCCGTACGCCTCCCATCCGCCAGTGTTTGCTCGATTCATCAGGCGTCCTGCCCTAGCTTCCTCTCTAGTTCAGCTTGCTCCATCACTCTCTGACCTTCACCGGCCACATGTGCAGATGCTGCCCGAGCTCTCAGTGGTGTCCTGTACTCCCGACCTCGAGAATGTTTACCGCGTAGACATTTATCGGCCTTGGCAATGGCAGCACTTCAGCACCATGGCCAGTGTAAGAGCCATAATGCAGAAAAGGTAGAATTTGCTTAAAATGAAGTACATTTCATAGTTGCAATTTATATTTGCTATTTATATTTCATTTAGTTCTTAATTCATGCCATTGTGTATTTCATAATTCTAAGGAAATGATTATTGATATAGAAAGCGAATGATGATGCTCCTTTAGAGTGACGTAACTGAGAACGTGCAGACAGTTTAGTGAGAGCTGCGTAAGGCACGGGAGCATGAAGTTTCCTTTTTATTTTGTAAGTAAAGACACTACAACTAGAAGAACTTGTCATGTCGTGCGCCTGAAGAAATTACTGTGTCTGCAGCTCTAAATGGTATTTTGGAAACTGAAGAAAGATTGCCACTTCAGCCAGTGATCTTGCCCACAGCACGTAATCAAACTAAGCTCAGCTTTTCCAGTGCAGTGGTCCGTGTGGACCTCATGAAGCACTTTGGATGATCGGTCCACCACGTGGATAGCCGCGCTCCTGCCAGAGCCACATGATCAGGAGTCCCTTCTCCAGCAGGAATAAAGCAGGATGTATGCATAGGCCACAGCACTGATTTTCAAACTGTGGGCCGGGGCCCACTGGTCGGCCCTGAGGGTGTTCCAAGTGGGCCTTGAAATAATTTTCTAAAAATCAAAATAATATTTTTGAGTGTGCTGCCTGTTGACTTTATATTTCAGTTTTATTCTTTATTGGGGCCCCGAACATTTGTGAACATTTCAAGTGGGCCCCAATTTGGACAAGTTTGAGAACCCCTGGGCTACATGATTGATCCAAATTTCCGATAGTGAACTACAAGTAATTACATTTAGTACATGAAAAAAGAATCATGACAATTATGAAGGATAACAGCATTTTCTGAAATTCATACTTTTCTGTCTGTCTGCATTTTTTTACTAGTTTGCTTTATCTGAGTGTATCTGTCTACTGCTGTCAAGGTATCTCACACACACACACACACACACGCACACACATACACACACACACACACACACGCACACACATACACACACACACACACACAAGCACGCACACACACGTGTTGTAATGTTCAGGTGTTGAGGAGACATCAGGCCGTTCTTGAACAAATGTTTTGACTTTCATATGTCTCACTGCGAGGTGTTATGGCGACACTGCTCCTTTTGATGTTTATTTTATAAGGCAAGAAGACATGCGTGCGTGCATGCGGACTCCTCAAGAAGACATGCGTGCGTGCATGCGGACTCCTCAAGAAGACATGCGTGCGTGCATGCGGACTCCTCAAGAAGACATGCGTGCGTGCGTGCATGCGGACTCCTCAAGAAGACATGCGTGCGTGCATGCGGACTCCTCAAGAAGACGTGCGTGCGTGCGTGCGACTCCCCCGCTGTCCTCCATGACTTGATCCATGTGTGTTAGTAACGCTCAGGTGTGGAATGAACCAGTGGCAGAACAATTGTACACACAGGGCCCTAGGGCAACATGCTTATCGGACCCCCCAATATGACCTGACAGTATCACAATTGGGCCCCCACCACCAATACCTTTAGCTGAAGAAGGGCCCCCCCCACTAACACCTTTAGCTGAAGAAGGGCCCCCCCCACCAACACCTTTAACTGAAGAAGGTCGGATGACCGAAACTTAGTATTAAAGTTTGTTGGTGGAATGGACAGTGTGCGGGATTTCTTTACACTTGACCGACAACCCCACTGGGATGGGATAACATCCTACGCACCTACCTGCCCAACTACAGAGGTGTGCAAAAGCGTCTTTGTTGAACTGCCCCCAACACCAATGCCAGAGTGCCCTGGGCCCAGGGGCAAATGCCCTGCTCGCCCTCCCTATGGCTCCGACCCTGGAATGCACTAGCTTGAAGAGAACAAAGAAACAGTTAAAGATCACTCTTCTCCTCACTCTCTCTTCACTCTTAAGAGAGAACAAAGAAACAGTTAAAGATCACTCTCTCTTCACTCACTCTTCACTCTTTTCAGTTAAAGATCACAGTTAAAACAGTTAAATATCACTCTCTCTTCACTCTTTTCAGTGCAGGGGATTCTCAAGCTTGACAAAACACGTTAGCAACACACCCACCTCTGTTTCAGATGCTCGGCACGCCACGCCACGCAACACCACATACACACAACACCACACACACACACACACACACACACACAAACACACACACACACACACACACACACACCACACACACACACACACACACACACACACACACACACACACAAACACACACGCAACACCACACACACACACACCGCTCGGCACGCCATGCAGCACCACACACACAACAGCCACCAGCCTGATCTCCAAAAATTCTGTGCTCCTGGACACGGATGTTAAGGACACGAAATCCGTGTCCAGGAGCACGGATTTTGCCAAAATTCTGTGCTCCTGGACACGGAATTGTTTTCTGTGCTCCTGGACACGGAATTGTTTTCCGTGCTCCTGGACACGGAATTGTTTTCCGTGATGGGCACACGGAACTGCTTTCTATAGGCTATTACCACAGCACTGTGTTAACTAGAAAATACATACCAAATGCTAATCCTAAACAAAATAATGCTATAACAATTTAAGATGTGCCCTGACCAAAACATTCCCTAACCTTAACCTGTCATTTAAGACATATTTTTGAGAAATACCCTTTCCAGTTGGTTGCTAGGCTATCAAACTCATATAATGAATGAAAGAAAACTAGCTGTGCCCAGACCAAAACTTACCCTAACCCTAACCTGTTAGTAAGTAATAAAATATAAAAGTAAACAAAATATTTGAAATTAGAAAAATCCTGAGAAAACACAAGACTTAGAGCTGTGGGAGTATAGAGAGCACTTCTGTGTGTCCATCACGGAAAATAATTCCGTGTCAAGGAGCACGGAATTTTGGCAAAATCCGTGCTCCTGGACACGGATTTTGTGTCCTTAACATCCGTGTCCAGGAGCACGGAATTTTTGGAGATCATGTTGCAGCCACGCAACGCCACACACACACAACAGCTGGTTGTTTACACTGCAGGCGAGTCGCTGTAAATGTTTTCGTTTTTCAGACATGCGTCTCCGCCCTGACCTGGGACTTGGATAGAGAGGCTCAGTTGGGGACGCGACGCACGCACGCACGCACGCACACACACACACACACACACACACACACACACACACACACACACACACACACACCCTTGAATAAAGAGGCTCAGTGGGGGGCCTCAGCCGCTGCCAGGAGTGTGTTGTGGTTCATGTTCAGGCCATGTGAGGTGTGTGTGTGAGAGTGTGTGTGTGTGTGTGTGTGTGTGTGTGTGTGTGTGTGTGTGTGTGTGTGTGTGTGTGTGTGTGTGTGTGTGTGTGTGTGTGTGTGTGTGTGTGTGTGTGTGTGTGTGTGCGTGTCTACACTGGATTAGTGTGTTCGGGAAACAACCTTCTTGTTTTCTAAAAGTGTTATTATCATCCTCTCCTCAAGATGTGTCTCTCATTCACCTCACCCCAATGTTATCCCTCTCTCCTCTCCTTCACCTCCTCACCCCGTGTTATCCCTCTCTCCTGTCTTTCTCCTCAACTCCTGTGTCATCCCTCTCTCCTCTCCTCCTTCTCCCCCGTCTTATCCCTCTCTCCTCTCCTTCTCACCCCTGTGTTATCCCTCTCTCCTCTCCTTCTCCTCCTCACCCCCTGTTATCCCTCTCTCCTCTCCTCCTCCTCACCCCGTGTTATCCCTCTCTCCTCTCCTTCTCCTCACCCCATGTTATCCCTCTCTCCTCTCCTTCTCCTCACCCCATGTTATCCCTCTCTCCTCTTCTCCTCCGCACCCCATGTTGTGTTACCCCTCTCTCCTCTCCTTCTCCTCTCTCCTCTCCTTCTCCTCACCCCGTGTTATCCCTCTCTCCTCTCCTTCTCTCCTCTCCTCCTCCTCACCCCCTGTGTAATCCCTCTCTCCTCTCCTCCTCCTCACCCCATGTTATCCCTCTCTCCTCTCCTCTCCTTCACCTCAACTCTCTCCTCTTCTCCTCCTCACCCGATGTTGTGTTACCCCTCTCCTTCTCCTTCTCCTCTCTCCTCTCCTTCTCCTCACCCCGTGTTATCCCTCTCTCCTCTCCTTCTCCTCACCCCCTGTGTTATCCCTCTCTCCTCTCCTTCTCCTCTCTCCTCTCCTCTCCTTCACCTCAACTCTCTCCTCTCCTTCTCCTCACCCCCTGTGTTATCCCTCTCTCCTCTCCTTCTCCTCACCCCCTGTGTTATCCCTCTCTCCTCTCCTCTCCTTCTCCTCACCCTGTGTTTACTGTAGTAAAGTGAAGCTAGAATGGACGCCCAGGGATCCCCGCAGGGAGACACAGGGGGCCCAGATTTGGGACCTCATTATTTTGTGTACAGTGTTGGATAGGGGGACCCGCTCTGGGGTCCGTTTCTTGATTCTTGTCGTTGCTAACCGCCTTAAGACGTAACACCATTCCCTTGGACTTAGTGGTGAGCGTCGCTGTCGAGAGAGACTTGAGTCGCTCTTACGAAGGACGTTGCTACCATCGTTAGCAAAGACGCTTTCGAGATACGGACCCCTGATGACATTGCCCTAGGCCCAGCCAAAGCTGTAACTGGCCCTGTGGGTGCCCCCAGCAAAACTGGCTTGTTTTGGTTATTCACTTGGGATTATTTTTTGCATTTCTCTCTTATCTAAGCTCTTTTGGGCATAGATACGTTTGCATATTATTTCAAGGTCTGGTTTTTTTCTGTTTCAAAAAATGTTTTTTGTTGTTGTTGCCGTCTTATTCCCGGACTTTCAGACCAGGTTTACCAGCATTTGGCTGGTTGGCAGGTAAGAATGTCAAGCCCTGATACACATCATCAATACAGTCTTCAGCTTGGTCCCACTCTGATAGCAGAGCTGGAATATCTAGCCAGGTCGTGCCCTCCTAGTGACGCAACAGCTTCAGCGTTGCTACCAGTCAGCTCAAGAGTAAATGCAAGTACTTCCTGAGTTCCCACAAATACGGCAAACAATCATTAGCAAATCAAGGGAGGCCATTTGGGAAATGCTGTTTGGGAAATGTTAAATGTTATGCTCTTGGTCAGAGCAAGTCTTGAAGAGAATTGAAAGTCGATGATAATCAGGCTAGGAATATCAGCATGACCAGCTGGGGAATGCTGCTGCTGCTGCAGGCCACACTGTTGGAGGGAGGCTCCTCCTGACTCCTCCTGACTCCTCCTGGCTCCTCCTGACTCCTCCTGGCTCCTGGCTCCTCCTGCCTCCTCCTGCCTCCTCCT
>NC_085862.1:1284117-1291617 GCF_034702125.1 Engraulis encrasicolus | reverse complement strand
TTCCGAGATCCTGGACATTGTAATGGGGGCAGTGCTTTGTTTACATTTAAAAAAAAAAAAAAAAAACATTTTTATTTATTCCCAAAAACAGTGGTACCTTTTGGGAAAATATTTGGAGTAGGCCTATGTTCATTTTTTATTTGTTTTATTTTTAATGTAAACAAACGCTGCCCCCATTAGAATAGTTCATATCTCGGAAAGGGCTGGTGCTGAAAAATGTGTCATCACCGGGTACTGACAAGTCAAGGGTAGCGTGAGCAATACAACAGCATATTGAAATTGCCTGAAGTGCTCCTTTAAACCAGCCCAGTGTGTGTTTCCATTACCAAGATAGTTGATCTGATGGCTGCCATGATTATGCTTTGATTCACCGGTGAGGGCCAGCTGCTGCAAGGCATTCTGGGTAGTAGGCAGGGCCGGCACTAGGCATAGGCACGCCAGGCAATCGCCTTGGGCGCCAAATGTCTTGGGGGCACCAGAAATGCAAAAATGTCCACAGAGTTAGAATGTCAAATGAAAAAAAAACTCTTTACACTTAACACATTCATAATGCTAATGCTTGGACACAACGCAGATTAGCACTGTTCAATCAGGGGTCCGTTTCTCAATTCTAACCGTCTTAAGACCGTCTTACCGTTCCCTTGGATTTAGTGGTAGGCCTAAGCGTCGCTGTCGAGAGAGAGTTGAGTCGCTCTTACAAAGAACTTTGCTAACGACGATAGCAAAGACGCTTTCGAGAAACGGACCCGAGATGTATGGCACTATGTTTACAGATGACAATGTCTAAATGCAAAAAAAAATAATAAAAAACGTGAATGGGGTGCTTGCCTAGTTGCCTAGGGCACCAAGTTGACTTTAACCGGCCCTGGTAGTAGGTAGTGAAAGACACGATCAGCTCGGTTCAGCCAGACCAACAAAAAAAAGAGGGCCGAGGGTCATGCCATACCTGCCTAATCGAAAAGCAACAAAATGGCGTCGTGTCGAGCTGTACCGTGTAGAAAACAGGCAGTGGAAAGGGGCCTTTAAATGAATGTGATTATGGAGACACTGGACACTCAATGCTCCTACTGCACATAGTGATGAACAGACCTGTGTGAAGTTGGCACCCCATATGTTGAAAACATGGATACAAACATTTTGGTTCGTTTGAGCACGATTGTGCAGGCAAAATGAGTGTTTGTGAACAAACCGTTTAACTTTGTAACCTTAACTGACCTTTAGTTACTCACCCCATTAAAGGGGTATGCCACTATTTTGGGGCTTAATACAGTTAAAATCGTTGGCTGGGGTTTATAAAGGTGGTAAAGTGTCTTATTTTTCATGTTAAGTGTTGTCTTGCTTTAAGAGAAGTTAAAAGAGGGAATATGTCGCTAAGCTAGTGAAAGTCAATGTATCCGTGTAGCATTGTAGCATGCTACATGGATGCATTGACTTTCACTAGCTTAGCGACATGCTCCCTCTTTTCACTTGTCTTAGAGCAAGACAACGGCTTACATGAAAAATAAGACACTTTACCACCTTTATAAACTCCAGCCAACGATTTTAACTGTATTAAGCCCCAAAATAGTGGCATACCCCTTTAACATCTAAATGACTCGAAAATGGTTGAAATCGTTTGTGCTTCGTTTGTGCAGGCAAAATTAATGTTTGTGCACAAACCGTTTTTATATAATTTAACTTGTAATTTTTTGGAAATAGGTGACGCAACACCGTTAACATCCAAATTACTCAAAAATGCGTGGAATTGATTGTGCTTTGTGCATGCGTGCGTGGGCAAAATCAATGTTTGTGTACAAACCATTTGTATGTTGTTTTGTTTGCTTTTGCTATTTTATTTATGTTATTTAAGTCTTAAAATTGAAATATCTGAAAGACGGTTTGTGCACAAATGCTCATTTCGCCTGCACAATCGTGCACAAACGAATCAAAATACTTTTATTCATATTTGCAACATATGGGGTGCCAACTTCACACAGGTGATGAACCGACTGAAGTCAATGGACTGCAGATATATCAGGAATATATTAAAGAGATGAGGGAGCAGAGAGAGAGAGAGAGAGAGAGAGAGAGAGAGAGAGAGAGAGAAACAGAGAGAAACAGAGACAAGGCAAGTGAAATCCAGGAAACAGGGAGAGACAGACAGAGGAAATGGAGAGAGCAAATGGAAAAGGAGAAAAGTAGAAAAGGAGAGAAGGAGAGAAGGAGAGAAGGAGAGAAGGAGAGAAGGAGAACATGATCTTGAGTAAACGATGGTCCAGCCAGTGGAGTCCATATTAATGATGGCAGTAAATCAGGTTTTGTTTTCCCCGTCTCTCCCTCCTCAGGCCTCAAATGGAGAAATGACATTCAGAGTGCGTTCCAATATGCGACCTTGCCTCCTCCACTTGTGCTTTTCTCCTCGTGCTAGGAAGTAATATTTCATGATGACATCACTGACAACAGCATTATATTTCAATATCTTGCAAAAGCTCAATTGTAGAGCCTTTTTCTCATTTGCAATTAGGATGGTGAATGAAAAACAGTCCCTCAAAAGTTGTTGTGGCGAGGCTGACAGCTGGGAAACTTTATCGTTTTCTCCACGGAGGTGGGGCCAGGAGGCGGGACGAGGTCACAAGCACAAGTGGAGGAGGCAAGGTCGCATATTGTAACACACTCAGAGAGTCAGACCAAATCTACCCTCACCCTCTCCCCCCACCCCCCCAACCTCTCCTCTCTCTACCCCCTGCCCCCCACCCACCCAACCTCTTTAATACTGTACTGTACCCCCCCCCCCCACCCAACCTCTTTAATACTGTACCCCCCCCCCCCCCCCCCCCACCCCTCTCCTCTGTCTTTAATATTGTACCCCACCCCTCTCCTCTGTCTTTAATATTGTACCCCCCCCCGGCTCTTTAATATCGTTTTCCAAATCTTCTCCTGACCTCTCACTTTAATATTGTTCTCCATCCCTCTCTCTCTCTCTCTCTCTCTCTCAAGTTACTGTATAATGTTTTCTAATGGCAGACATTAGTCCTTCTCCCCTTGCGTCTGCTTTAGTGTGTGGGTACCGACCCCATATCCCGCTGTGTGGGTAGCAGTACCCAGCCCAATACCCCTTACTGTGCCAAGACCACATCAATACCATGAGAACAGAGCGGAGCGGGTGAGGAGAAAACTAAACGTGAGAAAGCCATTATGCAGAGATGACAACATGCGACAGGAAAACCCGGAATTCGAATCAAAGTTGAAATCAAAGCCCAGCTTCAAACGGAGACAAAGTGTGGAACGTAAAATGAAAAGCCTATTATTGCTGCAGAGAGAGAGAGAGAGAGAGAGAGAGAGAGAGAGAGAGAGAGAAAGAGAGAGAGAGGGAGAGAGGGTGCGACAGACAGAGAGAAAGAGAGAGCCAGGAAGAGAGCCAGACAGAACGAACTATGGAACTGAAAAGAGAGGGGTGTGTGTGTGTGTGTGTGTGCAAGGCTGCTGACAGCTTTTGCTGGGCCCAGGACAAAGTCATCTGAAAGGGCCCCCTACCCAGTGCATCCAATGCAATGGGGAGCCAATTCTGGGCCCCCTATTTCCCAGGACCTGGGACGACACACCCCTTTGTCCCCCCCCCCCCCCTGTTGGCGGGCCTGTGTGTGTGTGTGTGTGTGTGTGTGTGTGTGTTTCATATTACAAGGCGATATTGAACCCTTTTAAAATTACTTTTTATTTCAAAGAAAGGTCAAAGGTCATTACTTCACAGTCGGCCAATGGTACATTGCTGAGTCATCGTCTATGTCGTGAATATTTACAGGAACTTAAAAAATATTTACAATAAATTAAATACAGATAATGACAACTTTACAAAACAAACACAAATTATGGGAACACTGAAGATAACGCAAAAGAAAAAAAAAAGGGCAGTCAGTCATAATATACAGATGTGAACCCAAAACTTGAACAGAAAAAAGTTACAGCTGTCCAAACCAAACCAATTGCACTGCACAAATAGAATACCACACCATCAAGCGCTGCTTAACAAAAAAGAAAAGAAAAAAATGTCTGTTGGTTGCATCTTCCCTCATTTGACACTGATAAAGCAATACAAATAATAATAATAATAACAACAATAATAATAATAATAATAGCCATAGCTTTTAATTCCCCAAGTGTAGATGGGCATAGCAGCAGTTTAAAAAGCAATAGCTCATATCGCGTCCCTTTAGTTCATAATATCACATTCCTACAGCCAGCTAGATGTTAGCGCCTCTTTAAAAAAAGGGAACACTTTACTTGACGCCAGCGTCATATGCGTGCCACGACAGTGTCCTGACAGTGTTGTGACATAGTCATGGAGAGTCATGAGCATTATGTCAATGTCACGTTTTATGATGATGAAAAGTTGCCATTGTTTGGGCTGTCTTTACCATAAATCGATGTCACATAAAATGTTTATGACATTGACATCATTTTATGACATGTCCATGACTGCCTTACGACACTGTCATGACACGATCATGAAACTGGCGCCAAGTAAAGTGTTTTCCACAAAACAATGCAGGTTACATGAATGCACTACTGAACAGTGTTTACCCCTTGGGCCGTTACCACGGTAAACACAAACAACTTGCATGGTGGAGAGACGAGAGCATTTCCATCTACTACAGTCTTGAGAAGAGCACTAGACCCCACCCCTTTAAAGGGACACTGTGTGAGATTTTTAGTTATTTATTTCCAGAATTCATGCTGCCCATTCACTAATGTTACCTTTTTCATGAATACTTACCACCACCATCAAATTGTAAGTATTCATTATGACTGGAAAAATTGCACTTTTCATACATGAAAAGGGGGATCTTCTCCATGGTCCACCATTTTGAATTTCCCAAAATAGCCATTTTTAGCTGCAAAAATGACTCTACTTGGACCATACTAGAAAATATTTGTTTATTACTGAGTAAACTTTCATGTAAAGATCAAATTTGGCAATAGGCAGCCCAGTTTCAATGAGCAGCATAGTTGCAGTACCTTTTTTGACCATTTCCTGCACAGTGTACCTTTAAGCAAGCTGTGTGTGACCGTACTGTCCTGTACAGTGTATTGTAATGCATCATAGTGCGCTGTACTATAGTATACTGTACTGCGCTGTACTTCACTGAACTGTACCGTACTGTACTGTACGTGATGTGTGCTTGAGTGGTGTAAACGTTAAAGGGGTATGCCACTATTTTGGGGCTTAATACAGTTAAAATCGTTGGCCAGGGTTTATAAAGGTGGTAAAGTGTCTTATTTTTCATGTAAGTCGTTGTCTTGCTTTAAGGCAAGTTAAAAGAGGCAGCATGCCGCTAAGCTAGTGAAAGTCAATGGATCCGTGTAGCATGCTACAGTGATCCATTGACTTTCACTAGCTTAGCTAACATGAAAAATAAGACACTTTACCACCTTTATAAACCCTGGCCAACGATTTTAACTGTATTAAGCCCCAAAATAGTGGCATACCCCTTTAAGGGGTGGGGTTTCTATGGCGGTCTATGGATTCACAGTTCTGGTGAGGATGTTTCTGGAGTCCCTGGCCTGTGGTGAGATGGTGAACGCGTTAGCTGGAGGCGTTATCTAACCGCAGAGATACACCAGCGGCGACGCGATTCAAGCGACAGAGTGTAGCAGCAAGCGATACGAGAGATTGAGGAGACTAGAGTATGTCCGTACAGGCAGAAGGCAAAGCATTCAAGCATTCCCATTGGCTGTGGTCACTGACCTCTATACAGTCATTGGCTGTCGCGGCTTGTCGCCGAACCGCGTCATAGAAAGTTGAAAAGATTTCAACTTCAAATTGTCGCGCTCGTCGCGCAAATCGCTCTAGTCTCCAGAATCGCTTTTGTCTCTCGACTCAATACAAAGTCAATTACTTCCGTCGCGCGACTCGCTCAGATCGCCGCTGGTGTATTTCTGCGGTTAACCATCTGGTCCAGGAGACATAGTTAAAAACCAGGTAGAGAGGGGTATACTGAGAAGCCGGTTCAGGAGTAAACCAGATGAAGTAAAGAGGTAAATCATCTAAAAGAAGATTCTGTAGTCCTCGTGTTCTTTAGAAATGGAGAAAACGAGGATTCCAGGCTCTTCTATTAGATGATTTACCTTTTAACGTCACCTGGTTTCCTCCTGAAACCCGCGTTTCTTAGTATAGGGCCCTGGAATAGACAAAGTTAAAACACGACAATGAAGAAACAGCACCTGGATGAGGACAGCAGACAGCAGACGGCAGTCTAACCTCACTGGCATACGTACAGCATGTGTTGAGTGAAGCATCACCTGCTGTGTGAATGTTGCATCACCTGCTGTGTGAATGTAAGCGGTTGTTCTGGAAGAATGTGTACGAATGTAACGATGCATATTTGAGCATGTGTGTGTGCGCATGCGCTGTATACGGAATGTCCTTGCATGTATGCATGCGTGTGTGTGTGCGTGTGTGTGTTTGTGTGTGTGTTTACTGATAAGTTCTGATTAAATAAATGCATTCTTGTATACAGAGGGATTACACACACACAGACACTGCTGGATGTGGCCCCTTCAACCCAATATAACCCAACCCAACCCAAACCAGTCGAGCCCAATATAACCCAGCCCAACCCAACCCAGCCCAGTCAACCATAACCCAACCCAACCCATCCAACCCAGTCCATCCCAACCCTACGCTGGCTGGCTGTTCCGAGGCAGCAGGGCGTCAGGTGGGCAGCAGGTGGGGCTCGGCGGTCAGGTCAGGTGCAGCGCTCTAGCGCCCCGCGCTGGTGTGAAGGAATGAGAACAGGCAGCAGCAGCAGGAGGAGGAGGAGGAAGAGGGGGAGAGGAGTAGATGGAGGAGATACGAGGAGGAGGAGGAGGCCAGGGGGAGAGAAGGAGGAAGAGGAGGAGGAGGAAGAGGAAGAGGAGGAATAGAGAGGAAGAGGAGGGGATAAGAGGAGGAGGTGGAAAAGGAGCAGGAGGAAGAGGAGGAATAGGGAGAGAGGAGTAGGTGGAGGAGATATGAGGAGGAGGAGGAGGACAGCAGGAGGAGGAAGAGGAACAGGAGGAATAGAGAGGAAGAGGAGGAGGAGGAAGAGCTGCGTCAGGCTCCACAGCCTCCAGGAGTCTCTAGCGATACCTCAGGATCACAGGAACTAGAGGAGAGGAGAGGAGAGAGGAGAGAAGATGAGAGGAGAGGAGAGGAGAGGAGAGAGGAGAGGAGAGAAGATGAGATGAGATGAGAGGAGAGGAGAGAGGAGGGGAGAGGAGATGAGAGGAGAGGAGAGGAGGGGAGAGGAGAGGAGAGAGGAGGGGAGAGGAGATGAGAGGAGAGGAGAGGAGGAGAGAGGAGATGAGAGGAGAGGAGATGAGAGGAGAGGAGATGAGAGGAGAGGAGAGGAGAGGAGAGGAGATGAGAGGAGAGGAGATGAGAGGAGAGGAGAGGAGAGAAGACAGGAGGGGAGAGGAGATGAGATGAGAGGAGAGGAGAGGAGAGAGGAGGGGAGAGGAGATGAGAGGGGAGGAGAGGAGAGG
>NC_085862.1:1276617-1279117 GCF_034702125.1 Engraulis encrasicolus | reverse complement strand
TCTCCGCCTCTGTAACAGCTGCCAAAACGACCTACTACAACGACAAGATCAGCAACACTACAGACCCACGTAAGTTGTTTTCTACATTCAAGTCACTGCTCAACCCTCCCCCCCCTCCTGCGCCCTCAGACCTGAAACCAGACAACTTTGCCACCTTCTTCACGGAAAAGACGGCAAATATTAGCAAGCAATTCTGTGAGCCGACCTCCCGCCCAGAAGACACCCCCGTGGGAAACACGCCGACTCCTGCAACACTTAAAGAATTCACTCTGCTCTCTGAAGAAGACGTTTCCAAACTCATCACAAGAAGCCGTCCCACTACCTGCCTACTGGACCCAGTGCCCACGAACCTTCTTCAAGACATTGCCCAAACAGTGGTCCCAGCAATCACATCCATCATGAACTCCTCACTCTCCTCCGGCACTGTCCCCTCCGCCTTCAAACAAGCAAGGGTGACACCACTACTGAAGAAGCCTACACTGAACCCTGCTCATGTCGAAAACTACAGACCTGTCTCACTGCTTCCCTTCCTATCCAAGACGCTAGAAAGGGCAGTTGCAAAGCAGGTCACCAACTTCCTAAACCAGAACGGATTACTGGACCCAAAACAATCTGGTTTCAGAAGCGGACATTCAACTGAAACTGCGTTACTCTCAGTGACTGAAGCTCTAAGGACTGCAAGAACGGAAGGACTATCCTCGGTCCTCATCCTACTAGACCTGTCTGCAGCCTTTGACACAGTCAATCACAAGATCCTACTGAGGATACTCACAGCCATGGGAATCACAGGCGTTGTCCACTCATGGTTCAACTCCTACCTCTCTGGACGCACCTTCAGTGTGTCATGGCAAGGGAAACTGTCTACGACTCACACCCTCTCCACAGGCGTACCCCAAGGATCAGTGCTGGGACCCCTTCTGTTTGCAATATACACCTCCTCCCTGGGACGTGTCATTCAAACACATGGGTTCTCCTACCACTGCTATGCTGATGACACCCAGATGTACCTGTCGTTCCGTCCAGATGACACCACGGTTTCGGAACGCATCTCTGCCTGCCTCACCGATTTGTCAACATGGATGAAGGACCACCACCTACAGCTGAACCTGGCCAAGACAGAGCTCCTGGTGATCCCAGCTAAAGAGTCGCTCAGTCACAACATCAACCTCAAGATAGGCTCCACCATCGTGACCCCAAACAAAGTCGCCAAAAACCTTGGCGTCATGATTGATGATGAGCTGTCATGCTCCAACTACATCGACTCAGTCACCCGGACCTGTCGATTCCAGATGTCCAACGTACGGAATATCAGACCTGTGCTGTCACAATATTCTACACAACGACTGGTGCAGGCCACTGTCCTGTCCCGCGTTGACTACTGCAACTCACTCATGACAGGCCTACCTGCTTGTGCGCTAAAACCTCTGCAGATGATCCAGAATGCGGCGGCACGGTTGATATTCAATCAACCCAAAAGGACCCATGTTACTCCTCTATTTATTGAGTTGCACTGGTTACCGATCGCCGCCCGGATCAAGCACAAGGCATTGACCCTTGCCTACAAAACCATCACAGGAACGGCCCCAGCTTATCTGAAGGACCTACTAACGCCCTATGTTACTGGAAGAGAACTGCGCTCATCCAGCACAAGCCGCCTGGCTCTGCCATCCAGTCGCTCTAGGTACTCCCAGTCAAGATTGTTCTCCGTTGTGGTACCCAAGTGGTGGAACGGTCTCCCAGAGGCAGCAAGACTAAGCACATCTCTTGCAGCCTTCAAGAAACAACTGAAGACCTTCCTCTTTCGAGAGAATCTACTAGACTAATGCTTGAACTGGCCTTGCCCCAGGGCAGACTCCTGACATGATGTTTAGTTTAGTTAGTTTGTGTGTGTGTACTCGTTATTTACTCTTTAATTAAAAAAATAATAATAATAAAATAAAATAAAAATAAAAAACTAACCCCTCTGCAACTGCACTTGTTGTTCTGTATATCTCCTGTGCACATTGTATTTGCTTGTGATGTTGGCTTGAATATGTCCTCTTTTGAAAGTCGCTTTGGTTATAAAGCGTCTGCCAAATGCAATATAATGTAATGTAATGTTATCAGACAAGGACTCTAGAGGAGAGGAGAGGAGAGAGGAGGCGTTATCAGACAAGGACTCTAGAGGAGAGAGGAGAGAGGAGAGAGGAGGCGTTATCAGACAAGGACTCTAGAGGAGAGGAGAGGAGAGAGGAGGCGTTATCAGACAAGGACTCTAGAGGAGAGAGGAGAGGAGAGAGGAGAGAGGAGAGAGGAGGCGTTATCAGACAAGGACTCTAGAGGAGAGAGGAGAGGAGAGAGGAGAGAGGAGGCGTTATCAGACAAGGACTCTAGAGGAGAGAGGAGAGGAGAGAGGAGAGAGGAGAGAGAGGAGGCGTTATCAGACAAGGACTCTAGAGGAGAGAGGAGAGGAGAGGTATTTATCAGTATAATATTTATTATCATCAGGTGTTATCAGACA
>NC_085862.1:1266617-1269117 GCF_034702125.1 Engraulis encrasicolus | reverse complement strand
AAACCCCTGGCCTCCACTACACAGCATGAAGCCATTATGCTGTACGACAAGCTCCACTGATGCAGCTAGCCACACACACACACACACACACACACACACACACACACACACACACACACACACACGCTCCACTGATGCAGCTAGCCGTCATGGAGAGGCCAACAGCCACATCGCCGGCACACACACACACACACACACACACACACACCAGTCATGGAGAGGCCAACAGCCACATCACTGGCACACACACACACACACACACACACACACACACACACACACACACACACACACACACACCAGTCATGGAGAGGCCAAATAACAAAACAGGACAGACATTTTCAGGAAGGATCGCCTCACCAGGCATTGACAGAGACAATGAAACCTAGGACAATTTTTTTTTTTGTGAAAGTGAAAGCCCACCTGGGAAACTCCAACTCCCATTGTCATTGTGACACAGCACTCCACAGCACACAGTACTTACTGCACACAACGACATTGCATTTATGCCTCACAATTGCGCCCTAACCGCGAGGTCACACCGCCGGCGTTGAACGCATGGAAAGATGCGGAAGCAATTGACTTTGTATGGGAGAGCAAGCAGCAGAAGCGTTAAAAGCCGCAAAGCATGTCTAGAGTCAAAAGCATCAAAAGCTGAGGGCGTCAGAAGTTGAACTCCATCTAAAAAATGTAATGCCGCGATCACACCGCCAGCGTTGAAAGAGCCACAACGCTGCTGACTCGAAAGCACTGGTCTGGGGCGTTGAACGAGGCAAACGATTCAACCTGAAGCATTCAGCCAGGAATCTCGACCAACTGAAGCTTGTGTTTAGAAAAACGTGAACATTCCATTGGCTGAAACCTTGCTGCCGCCGAGCTCATTACATATTTTTAGATGAAGTTCAACTTCTGCCGCCCTCGGCTTTTGAAGCTTTCGACGGCCTCGCCTCTAGAAACGCTCCCGACGCGTTTGCCTCGTTCGCTGCCTGCTCTCCCATACAATGTCAATTACTTCTGCATCTTTCCACGCGTTCAACTCCCACGGTGTGATCGTACGCTAATGAGCTCGGTGGCGGCAGGCGGCAGCCAATGGAATGTTCTGTGCTTTCCAGGCAGGAGTCAGCAGCTTTTTAGCTCCTTCAACGCCGGCGGTGTGATCGCAGCTGCCCTAAGGGAGCAGTGCGGCGGGACGGTACCATGCTCAGTGCACCTCAGTCATGGAGGAGGATGGGGGAGAGCACTGGTTAATTGATAGCATGGAGGAGGATAGCTGATAATAACTGATAGCATGGAGGATAGCTGATAATAACTGATAGCATGAGGATAGCTGATAATAACTGATAGCATGAGGATAGCTGATGACTGATAGCATGGCAATAGCTGATAACTGATAGCATGAGGATAGCTGATAATAACTGATAGCATGGAGGATAGCTAATAACTGATAGCATGGAGGATAGCTGATAGCATGGAGGATAGCTGATAGCTGATAGCATGGAGGATAGCTGATAGCTGATAGCATGGAGGATAGCTGATAACTGATAGCATGGAGGATAGCTGATGACTGATAGCATGGAGGATAGCTGATGACTGATAGCATGGAGGATAGCTGATGACTGATAGCATGGAGGATAGCTGATGACTGATAGCATAGAGGATAGCTGATAGCATGGAGGATAGCTGATAATAACTGATCGCATGGAGGATAGCTAATAACTGATAGCATGGAGGATAGCTAATAACTGATAGCATGGAGGATAGCTGATAGCATGGAGGATAGCTGATGACTGATAGCATGGAGGATAGCTGATGACTGATAGCATGGAGGATAGCTGATGACTGATAGCATGGAGGATAGCTGATGACTGATAGCATGGAGGATAGCTGATGACTGATAGCATGGAGGATAGCTGATAGCATGGAGGATAGCTGATGACTGATAGCATGGATGATAGCTGATAATAACTGATAGCATGGCAATAGCTGATAACTGATAGCATGGAGGATAGCTGATAATAATTGATAGCATGGAGGATAGCTGATAATAACTGATAGCATGGAGGATAGCTGATAATAACTGATAGCATGAGGATAGCTGATGACTGATAGCATGGCAATAGCTGATAACTGATAGCATGGAGGATAGCTGATAGCATGGAGGATAGCTAATAACTGATAGCATGGAGGATAGCTGATGACTGATAGCATGGAGGATAGCTGATAATAACTGATAGCATGGAGGATAGCTGCTAACTGATAGCATGGCAATAGCTGATAACTGATAGCATGAGGATAGCTAATGATTGATAGCATGGAGGATAGCTGATAATAACTGATAGCATGGAGGATAGCTGATAATAACTGATAGCATGGCAATAGCTGATAACTGAGAGCTTTATGGTCAGGGCAAAATCATTAACAGTCTACTGGGCAAATGCTCTGTATGCCACATGGCCATCCCAGCCCTGGGCCTGGACAACAAAGCCTTCTCATCTGGACA
>NC_085862.1:1231617-1259117 GCF_034702125.1 Engraulis encrasicolus | reverse complement strand
TGTTAGGCTATTTCAGTTTTCAATGCTATATGCAGTAGATCAGAGTAGATGGTTTATGCTAAATATGCTAGCACTCAGCACACACGGCATTTTTTAGCATTTTCTGTGAGAATGCAGTCTCGTTATAACTTGGGAAATTCCATGCTGCCTTGTCCTTGTTCCAATGTGAAAGACCTCATGGAAACACTATACTTGTGTGCAGTTTGTACCATTGTACCAAATTAAATGAACTTCTGACAACATCTGAACATCAAATATTATCTTATTGTGATGCATTGTAAAATACATTTTACAATTTATTTGATTTATTTTTTTATTTTATTATTTATTTGAAATAGGCCTATATTTATATCCCCGAAACGCGGAGCCTCTGGGATGTAATGGTTTTGCGTGTGCCGCCGCGTAAGGTCTTTTGTGTTAACGCGATAACTTTTGAACGGATGTTTGGATTTGTCCCAGATTTTTTGGGTGAATGCTCTAGGGCAGGTTCATGAACTGATTCGAGTTTGGAGGTCAACACTTTCAAGATGGCTGAATTCAAGATGGCCGAATTTTTGTTTGGCCCATAACTTCTGACTGGGTGGATGGATTTCTCCCAGATTTGGTGTGTTAATGCTCTAGGGTGGGTTCATGAACTTATTCGAGTTTGGAGGCCAACACTTTCAAGATGGCTGAATTCAAGATGGCCGAATTTTTGTTTGGCTCATAACTTCTGACCAGTCGGATGGATTTCTCCCAGATTTGGTGTGTTAATGCTCTAGGGTAGGTTCATGAACTTAGTCGAGTTTGGAGGCCAACACTTTCAAGATGGCTGAATTCAAGATGGCCGAATTTTTGTTTGGCTCATAACTTCTGACCAGTCGGATGGATTTGTCCCAGATTTGGTGTGTTAATGCTCTAGGGTAGGTTCATGAACTGATTTGAGTTTGGAGGTCAACAGTTTCAAAATGGCGGAATTTTCTATTTGGCCCATAACTTCTGACTAGGTGGATTGATTTGCCCGGTACTACCTTATTTTAACAGTTCACCATTCCAGTGAATCTACCATATTATTTAGGTACAGTGTAACAATATTTAATACCATGTAATACTAGTGTAATACCAGTGTAACAATATGCAATACCAGGTACAGTGTAATAACCAATGTACAATATTTAATACCATGTAATACTAGTGTAATACCAGTGTAACAATATACAATACCATGTAATACCACTTACACAAAAATACATGATGTAGTACAAAATTGGTACATGGTGTTACACTGGTATTACATGGTATTAAATATTGTTACAATGGTTATTACACTGTACCTAATGTGGTATATTCACTGTAAAGGCTCAGTTATGCTTCCTACTTGTGCCACAGAGTGAGCTTGACGCAGCCATGATGCAGTTAATTCTTGTTTATGCCCTGTTTTGAAGCACGGTCTGCGCGATGTCATTCCACGCTGAAACTGCCTTCAATACAAAGAGTAAACTAGACGTGTCCATCACAGACTCGACGAGAATGAAAATGAAACATTAAATCTTTATATCACGTGCATGTTTGATCGCACTGGCAGCCACAGTAGTAGTTTGGAACAAAGAAGTGGCTCATTTGTCGAGGACGAAGCGGAATGTTTCCTCGACCTCGGAACCACTGTTCAACTGTCCAAATAACTTCAGCGTCGTAACTTGCAAGCGCATGTGTTGTCTTCGGTTCGTGTAAATAAATCAAACAACAAAGCACGGGCAACTTATTTAATGAAGAGCTCACAGTCCGTAGACCGACGAAGGTTAGAACAAGGAAATAGCGCTTGTTCTCGACTCGAGGACAGAGCAGGCTGGTCGAGAGGACCAATCAGAGACCTATTTTCGCCCTTTCACGCCGTCGCTCCCTGCGTCGAGACACAATTTTGGGGAGGTGCCCCAGAGTACCTGCGTGATGGGGGGGGGCTTCACTACGTTAACTGCGCGGCTCACTGCATCATGATGCAGTGACGCTGATCTCGAGGCATAAACCACCCTTAATAGTGAACCATTAAAACAGTGTTACCATTTGCCCCATTTTTTGCTTCATTTTCACAATAGTCATTTGGTTTTAAGCCTATGCACGTCATTGATCTATGTATAGATATTAAATATATTTCTTTAATATTTTGTATTTATCATATACGTTTATGAAAAGGTGGACGGGAGTGGTAGGAATGAAATGCTTAGTTTGGTGGACTACTGGATGGATATCACGGTTCAAATGGCATTAGGGTGAATCTACTCTGAACCATCGCTTTAGTGTCACACCTGATCCGTCAGCTGTGCAACATGTTTAATCAAAAAATATATATGAGACGCAGCAGCCTTCTCAGCACATGACTGAAAGGCTTATTATGCGAGAACAGCCAATGGATGAAAGCGTGGATACTTCTTAGTCATGTAGGCTACGGAATTTACAAGATCAAGGACATTTACTGGAAAAAGTAACGTCAGTATTACAGTATGTGGATGTTATTCTACCTTATGTTTATGTTGAGTATGCATATTTTGTTTGTTTACATTTTTTACATTTAAAAGTTTGAGTCAGAACAAAGCAAGATCACAGCACACTTCAGCCATGATATTTATGGAAAGTAATGCCAATTTTATGTTGAACTCATTTTACCTAATGTTTGTGTTGAGGATGCTACAGTATGTGTGTGTGTTTTATATTTCAATATGATGAAAAGTATTCTGGTAAAATAGAATTTTATACAGAATAGCAGTCTGTCATTTTAATTAACATTATTTTTTGTATAACAAACAAAAGACATTTAATTTCACTATTTGTGTAGTTCATGTATGAAATTTGCAGTTCAAATGTTTGCATTAAAGGAATTGAAATTTTGAATACTGTAGGCTATGTATTTGTCATTATTATAATAGCTAAAAACTTCGTAGTTAGACAATTGGATTGAACACATAGGAAATGCAGAGGATAAGGATAGATTGCATTCTCACAGAAAATGCTGGAAGCGGGCTTGCCTTTTGGGGCAGAGATGAAACAAAGTACTATTGAGAAAACAAAGCTAAAAGAAATGTTGGAAAAAAATCCATCCACCCAGTCAGAAGTTATGGGCCAAACAATTCAGCCATCTTGGATTCAGCCATCTTGAAAGTGTTGTAGCTCTGCGTTTTGGGGATATACTAAATGACATACATGGTATTTTATCTGCCATATCTGTAATCCAGGACCTTTGCCATTGATACTAAATGACATACATGGTATTTGAAGTTGGCTAAGGAACACTGCATATATAATTTTGAAAATCAACATGGGTTCGAGTGGGATTCGAACTCCCAACCTCCATATATCTAATCCAGCACCTTTGTCATTGATACTAAATGACATACATGGTATTTTTTTAAATTGGATAAGGAACACTGCATATGATATAATTTTGAAAATCAACATGAGTCCGAGTGGGATTCAAGCTCCCAACCTCCATATTGCAGGACTATTACCATTGGGCCAAGCAGCTGCCTATGAAAAGCATTACAGCAAGACAATATTACATTGCATTGAAGAGCTGAACAATAGACTTCTAGAACTACAGAGCAGTTGCTCGTTAAGAATAGAATGTTGAGAGAAAGTGACAGTTGAGATGGAACCCTATATTGGCTGCACCTGTTCTGATTGACTGAATGGCAGTTAGTATGGTGCTCTAAGGCAGAGGGCAGAATCAGAAACAGTTTTTTTTGTCTTTAGCTTGATGTTGCTAAAAAAAACTAAAAGGAATTGGCACGTGTCCTGCTTACAGATCGGAGTCATACGTGTGATCTCTCTAACAGTCTCTGAATGAAGTTTATAGGTTAAACGGTTCAGTCACAAATAGACCTCTTGTGGGACATGCGCTGACCTCTTGAAAAAGACATGCGCTCATCCTCCTCTCCTCTCCTCCTCCCCTCTCTCTTCATCCATCCCTCTCTCCTCATCCTCTTCTTTCTCTCCGCTCCATGCTCTTCTTCATCCTCCTCTTCCTGCCTCTCTGTCTCTCCTGTTCGCTCTTTGCCTCAGCCCGTCAACATTCATATAATTATTTTACTATTTGTATCGTTAAAATATCATCACGATCATCATTCACATGATTCTTCTACTTCCTTCATTCCATCCCGTCTCTCCTCTCCTCTCCTCTCCTCTCCTCTCCTCTCCTCTCCTCTCCCCGTCTCTCCTCTCCTCCTCTCTCCTCTCCCCGTCCCGTCCCGTCTCTCCTCTCCTCTCCCCGTCTCGTCTCTCCTCTCCTCTCCTCTCCCCGTCTCTCCTCTCCCCGTCTCTCCTCTCCTCTCCCCGTCTCTCCTCTCCTCTCCTCTCCTCTCCTCTCCCCGTCTCTCCTCTCCTCTCCCCTCTCCTCTCCCCGTCTCTCCTCTCCTCTCCCCGTCTCTCCTCTCCTCCTCTCTCCTCTCCTCTCCCCGTCCCGTCTTTCCTCTCCTCTCCCCGTCTCTCCTCTCCTCTCCCCGTCTCTCCTCTCCTCTCCCCGTCTCTCCTCTCCTCTCCTCTCCCCGTCTCCTCTCCCCGTCTCGTCTCGTCTCGTCTCGTCTCGTCTCTCCTCTCCTCTCCTCGTCTCTCCTCTCCTCTCCTCGTCTCGTCTCGCCTCGTCTCCTCTCTCCTCTCCTCTCCTCGTCTCTCCTCTCCTCTCCTCTCCCCGTCTCTCCTCTCCTCTCCCCTCTCCTCTCCCCTCCCCGTCTCTCCTCTCCTCTCCTCTCCTCTCCTCTCCTCTCCTCTCCACTCCACTCCACTCCACTCCACTTCTCCTCTCCTCTCCCCTCCTCCTCTCTCCTCCTCTCCTCCTCTCTCCTCTCCTCTCCCCGTCTCTCCTCTCCTCTCCTCTCCTCTCCCCGTCTCTCCTCTCCTCTCCTCTCCTCTCCCCGTCTCTCCTCTCCTCTCCCCGTCTCTCCTCTCCTCTCCTCTCCTCTCCTCTCCTCTCCTCTCCTCTCCCCGTCTCTCCTCTCCTCTCCTCTCCCCGTCTCTCCTCTCCTCTCCTCTCCTCTCCTCTCCCCGTCTCTCCTCTCCTCTCCTCTCCCCGTCTCTCCTCTCCTCGTCTCTCCTCTCCTCTCCCTGTCTCGTCTCTCCTCTCCTGTAATTCTCCCGTCTCATGGCACCAGCTATTAATTTATTCTCGAATTAAAAGTACTTGTAATGTTTTTAATATTATGTGTGCATAAATATCACGTCACACATCACTCACACGCGCCTCTCCTGTTGATCTCTCTCTGCACACAGAGCGCAGAGCTCAGAGCACATTGAGGCTGTTCACTAGAGTACAAGTGGCCACATTGTTCAAAGCAACTGGTCTGGATGATGAGAACAGAACGCCTTGAAGTCTTTTTTAAAGCCTTGCTGTGAGTTTACCAACTGGTCAAACTCAGCATGGATCACTTGACTCAAACCCAAACACAAACCCAAACCCAAACTCAAACACAGACACAGACACCCCCAATGTTCTCAAAACCCAAACACAGACATTCCCAATGTTCTCTTGTCCCGATAAGATCATTCCTCCGTGTCCTTTCCAGTGAAAGAGAGGGGAGGTTTGTATTCACGAAAAAAGAAAAACTGATGCGTATAGTTTGACTTTTCAAATCGTAGATTACTTTAAACGACGCCAGCTGAACGCAACTACATTACTGCAGCACACACACACACGAAAACAACTGCAGCGCGCGCACAAACACACACACACACACACACACACACACACACACACACACACACACACACACACACACACACACACACACACACACACACACACACACAGTCCCTCAAAAAAAACCACTCCAGCATGTTGGCAAGAACAAAAGCAAAACAAGCCTGACACACACACACACACACACACACACACACACACACACACACACACACACACACACACACACACACACACACACACACACACACACACACACACACACACACACACACACACACACACACACACACACACACACACACACACACACACACACACGGTCAGGATTTGAGGAGACAGGAAGAGTTCCTCAGGCAGGTCTGACTTGGTCCAATTGCTAAGTAGAGAACTGTGTGCGAGTGTGTGTGTGTGTGTACGTGTGTGTGTACGTGTGTGTGTGTGCGCGCATGTGTGTGCGCCCGTGCACGTGTGTGTGTGTGTGTGTGTGTGTGTGTGTGTGTGTGTGTGTGTGTTAGACCTATGATTTTTGGCCATTTTGGCCATATTTAGCCAATTTCGGGTCGGGTCGGGCCTGAAATGTCACTCATTACGTTCGGGTAGGGTCGGGTTCGGCTTCTCTATCGTTGACAGTTTTTTTTTTTTTTTTTTAAATAAATAAATAGGCTATGTATGTGCTTATAAAATATATACTAAAACTATGCATGGATGCTAGATCAATGAATACTTTTTATTAAATAAATAAATCACTAGGTCCTCCCGTTTCTTTCTCTGTGTAGGCTGTGCGTTAATAATATTCCACGTCAGTTGATAATCCAGCAGTGCAGTGCCTGCTGCTAGAATGCACGCGCTTTCCCTCGCCTCTCCCTCCCATCACAGTGCGCTGAGGCATTTCGGCCGTGTTTTGGCCACGAGAGACGCGTGGTCTGCAAAAAACAGAGGTCGCCTCATCAACCCGACACATACTGTAGCCTAATAAACTCTTGCAATGGCAATTCAAGAACTCCTTCATTCCTGTTCTGCTGCTCGCGTCGTTGTTCTTCTTTGTCTCGCTGTCTCTCTCTGTGAAAGTGCCGCGCTAGATTTTTAAGGTCGTACTGCTGCTGTGGCTTATGGCCCAATGATCAGCCGGTCAAAATGACGGACGCCCTTAAAATTTTCCGCCAACTCTTAAAAAAAGCGTCAATGATGGATTATCGCTTAATGTAACCTCTGTGCACTGCAGTGCAGCATACACAGAAATATAAAAGATGGCCTGCATGTTTATACAGTCTATTTAACTTAGATTTCGTAACAAAATACTTTAATGGCTTTAATTTAAGGGCTTTGATTTGTTATCATAGATCACCCCTCCTTATAAATAAAATTTGAAATTTCAGGCTTCCCTCGGGCTCGGGCCTACACATCCAATAATTAGTCGGCCTCGGGCCGGGCCCGGCCCAATTCCCATGGGCCCATGTCGGTTCGGGCTTGGATTTTTTTTACCCGTTCTTACCTCTGGTGTGTGTGTGTGTGTGTGTGTGTGTGTGTGTGAAGCAGGGAGTTCAGCTTGACGAGGAGAGCAGGGAGAGGATGATGATGATGACAGCTGAGCTGGCCCTCGCCTCCCCTTGTCCAGGATGTTGCTCTGTTGGCCATTCAACTAATTGCTGCTGCTACTGCTGCCGCTGTGTGTGTGTGTGTGTGTGTGCGTGCGTGCGTGCATGCGTGCGTGCGTGTATGTGTGCTGTCCGCTCGTCCACACGAACACAACATGCGTCCTGAAGCGCGGAGGAAAACCCTGTTACGAAACACTGCAGTGTTGTGGACTAGGGTCTATTTTATTGCACTTTTTTAAAAAAAGAGAAGTTATATAATCTCCAAAAATAAACTTTATTATTTAAAATTTACATTTTTATTTTAAATAATAAAGTTTATTTTTGGAGCTTATCGGCAGTGTGCAGACCTACCTTTTTCAACTATCTGATTTTTTTTGTCTGGCACCTGCAACAAGTGTTTTTGGATGTGCGCACCCTACCCAAAACTACTAAAGTTATATAATCTAACACAAGCTCTGAGATAATCATCATCTCAGTCCACCTTCTGGGCAGACGGGAGGAAATCTTTGAAAACTCTCAACAGAACAGCTTACAAGGGTTGGACCCAAGTACTGTTTACAAGGGATGGACCCCAGCACTGTTTAAAAGGGATGGACCACACTACTGTTTACAAGGGATGGACCCCACTACTGTTTAAAAGGGATGGACCACACTACTCCTTACAAAGGGCTGGAGCCCAGAATAGCTTACAAGGGCTGGAGCCCAGAACAGCTTACAAGGGTTGGACCCAAGTACTGTTTACAAGGGATGGACCCCAGCACTGTTTAAAAGGGATGGACCACACTACTGTTTACAAGGGATGGACCCCACTACTGTTTAAAAGGGATGGACCACACTACTCCTTACAAGGGCTGGAGCCCAGAACGCATTACAAGGGCTGGAGCCCAGAACGCATTACAAGGGCTGGAGCCCAGAACGCATTACATGGGCTGGAGCCCAGTACAGCTTACAAGGGCTGGAGCCCAATACCTGCAAGGGATGGAGCCCAGCACTGTTTAAAAGGGATGGACCACACTACTGTTTACAAGGGATGGACCCCACTGCTGTTTACAAGGGTCAAAGCCCATCTTGTGGCCGAAACCGAAACCGAAACCAAATATTACAATTCAGTTCAAAGTTATCAAAAGTTAGGTTTTTCACTATTTTCAAATATTGCTTAAATCTATGGCTTACAATAAATGTTAAGACATGTTTTTGAAAGAAAATAAATGTGTATTAGAAGTCTTTAAATGTTTGAGTAGAACCGAAATTAGTTTATTTAATACCCATTTTCAATTAATTTTCTATTCTGCCTCCAATTCGGCCACTCAATTTCACCGAAAACCGAAAGCGTCTTTTTTTTTGCGTTTTCGGCCGAATATTTTCTGCGGCCGAATTTTCGGTGCACCTCTAATTGTAATGCTTTCAAGGGATGGCCGGCATTCACGAGTGCAGGGGGGTAACGTGCTGCCATACCCATCCAACCACCCCCCCCCCCCCCCCCCAAGGCCGGCATGTTACCCACCCCCTGGTCTCATGAATATAATAAATGCCAAATCCACGTGCAAACAAAGAATGAATGTCTTCCTGACAACATACACACTTATTTTGAAGGCAGCTTCAACAGACATACTCACTGTTTGATTTTGTCATTTTTAGGCCCAAACCGTGGTCCTGTGGGTCCTCTCCTGACATTAACAAACAAACAAACAAAAACCAAGTTAGATGAACAATTACATTTGCAATTTTAGACATTTAAATTATAACACGAGCGATCAGTGATGGCAACCTTGCCCCCCTGCCAATGCCTGATGCATATGATGTGTTTGGCGCCACCCTCAGGCAACCAGAAACACTGCAGGTGGACACACAGGCAGGCAGGCAGGCAGGCAGGGAGGCAGACAGACAGACAGGTAGACAAACACAGACAGGCAGGCAGACAGATAGACACAGACACAGACAGGCAGGCAGACAGACAGACAGACAGGCAGGGACACAGACAGGCAGGCAGGCAGACAGACAGACAGGCAGGCAGGCAGGCAGGGAGTTAGGCAGGCACGCAGAGAGACAGACAAACAAACACAGACAGAAAGTTGATATTAGATGACTGGGGGGCTAGGTAACAATATTAAAATTATATGAGATGACTTACAGGAAAAAGTCCTCCTCTTCATCCGAGTCTTCCTCTAATAGGTTTCTCTGCAAGTAGGACAAACAAAGGGTCAAAGGTCAAGGGCTCAGCCAATGAACTCCAGTCTCACGTCACCACAGCAACAATAACAACTGGAGGTCAGGTGGACCTCATGAACTCTGGACTTCCAGCACACATGAACGCTAGACCAGTGTTTCTCAACCTTTTTCTAGGCAAGGCACCCTTTCAATTCATGAAAAATTTCAAGGCACCTCAAACCAACAAGCCGTAACATGGCATCGCATCCGATACCACACAAGTTTAGAAAAGTAACACATTTGGAGACGTCACACGACCTACGTTCGAAGTTGCAGCTGACTCGGGCGAACTTTATTTACTTTATTTTGCGTAAATGGCAGATGAAAGATTCCACTGACTAGCATTAACTTATCAATTTAGACAAATATGTATTATATTAGATAATTTATTTATCAGTCACGTTTCCGCGGCACCCCTGTTGAGAAACACTGCGCTAGACTACATGTTGGCCAACAGGCTTTGTTCCCTGGGGCTGCTGCTGTTGCTGCTGCATGTTGGCCAACAGGCTTTGTTCCCTGGGGCTGCTGCTGTTGCTGCTGCATGCTGGCCAACAGGCTTTGTTCCCCTGCTGCTGCACTCGGTCTGTTATGCTGCTCAGGCTGTCTGAGACCTGTCTCATCTCATCTTTACGACTCCATTGTCAAAATCCACACAGGAGAAGGAGGAAGAGAGAAGAGAGAGCTTGGCAGGTGCTCTGGTCAGTGTGTGTGTGTGTGTGTGTGTGTGTGTGTGTGTGTGTGTGTGTGTGTGTGTGTGTGTGTGTGTGTGTGTGTGTGTGTGTGTGTGTGTGTGTGTGTGTGTGTGTATGTTTCTGCTGGACTTCCAAACTTAAGTGCACGACAACATGAAGTAGACAAATGTTTAAGCTGTTGATCCCATTAAGAACACAAGCACCTGCAAAAACTGAATACCAACACAAATCACTCCAGAATACCAATACAAATCATTCTAGAATGCTTTGATACAGGACATGAGCTTAATGGCGATCAGATGCTGCTCTCCTCTCGTGACATCTTCATGCATCTTCATGTGTATAAACTCTTTATATAAATCAGGGAGTGGAAGGGAGAAGACTTTCAGAAGGGCCAAAAATCCGGCCTTGGACGTGGCTCAAACATCGTTACTCACTCGAGGGACATGGGTTCGACTCCCCTCGAGGGACATGGGTTCCACTCCACCAGAGGGACATGGGTTTGACTCCACTGACTCCCCTCGAGGTCACATGGGTTCGACTCCACTGACTCCCCTCGAGGTCACATGGGTTCGACTCCCCTCGAGGGACATGGGTTCCACTCCCTCGAGGTTACATGGGTTCGACTCCCCTCGAGGTCACATGGGTTCCACTCCCTCGAGGTTACATGGGTTCCACTCCCCTCGAGGGACATGGGTTCGACTCCCCTCGAGGTCATTTCCCCATCGTCTCCCATCTCTCCATCCCGCACTACTGTCCTGTTACCATCTACACTGTCCTGTCTGAAATAAAATGTATACACACACCACCCTCATAGAACACCCCCCACCCCCCCCCAACAGGCTTCAAGGCCTGACACTAACTGCTTCCCCATGACTGCCGATAATATCTATACAGTTCTTATGCCTTGTGTACACCAAGCGCTACCTACGCGATCCAGGTAGCTGAGGTGGTTGAAGAAGTTTCGCCATTAATTTGCTTTATTCACTTTGGACGCGACATTGACATGTTTGATTTAGCTAATCACATAACGGCTCTAGCTTGACAGCCGCCATAGAGATCTAACGACTTCCGCCGCTTACGTTGCGTAGTTCGCGCTTGGTGTACACGGGGCATGACACAGGCAATCTGGAGGAGCCCCTAGCTTTCCATGAGAGACCATTCAATTTCCATCCGATAAAAGGATGCCCAAAAATGAAAGCAATACTTGGTATTAGGTTTTATTTCTGTCCACCATATTGCAGGAGGGTGGACTGAAACAAGAGGTACAGGACACAGCAGGATGCAACACACACACGTGCACAAACAAACACACACACACACGTGCACACATACACGTGCACACACTCACCAAGACAAACACGCACACATAAACACACATGCACACATAAACACTCATGCACACATAAACACTCATGCACACATAAACACTCATGCATGCACACACACAAACAAACACACACACACACACACACACACACACACACGTGACTGGGTCCTGATGAGATGTGGAAAAGAACAGCGTGCTGCTCATTAATGACCTGCTGCTCTGATGGCCCATTAATATCACTGATTACACTTCTCAACCCTCTTTCCTTCTCTCTCTCTCTCTCTCTCCATCTGTCCCTCTCTCTCAACCCAGTGGAGAAACAGACAAGAGGAGAGGAGGAGGAGAGAGGGGGATGAGGTGTAGAGGGAAGAGGAGGAAGTGGAGGAAGAGGAGGAGAGGGGAGGAGAAAGAGGGATGAGGTGTGTAGACGGAAGAGGAGGAGAGAGGGAAGAGGAGGAAGAGGAGGAGAGGGGGAGGAGAGAGAGGGATGATGAGGTGTAGAGATAAGAGCAAGAAGAGGAGGAGAGAGAGGGATGAGGTGTAGAGGGAAGAGGAGGAAGAGGAGGAGAAGAGGAGGAGAGAGAGGGATGAGGTGTGGAGAGGGAAGAGGAGGAAGAGGAGGAGAAGAGGAGGAGAGAGAGGGATGAGGTGTGGAGAGGGAAGAGGAGGAAGAGGAGGAGAAGAGGAGGAGAGAGAGGGATGAGGTGTAGAGATAAGAGGAAGAAGTGGAGGAGAAGAGGAGGAGAGAGGGAGGAGGAGAGAGGGAAGAGGAAGACGAGGAGGTGCTGCCGTTTATTTTTCATTTCCCTCCATCACAGACCACAGCACAAGAGCCAATCACACGTCAGACCACAGCACAAGAGCCAATCACACGTCAGACCACAGCACAAGAGCCAATCACACGTCAGACCACAGCACAAGAGCCAATCACACGTCAGAACACAGCACAAGAGCCAATCACACGTCAGAACACAGCACAAGAGCCAAGAACAAGTTTGAGCAGCTTGTTCATCTCTTCCCCAGATGATGTCCTTAAACTTGCTCCCTACTGATTGAGATAGCTGATTGCTCAATTTGTCTTCAGCATTTCCTGCAGTGTTCTCAGATATATTACAACCCTTTATTTAAGTGGAAGCCCAAACATGTTTTGACCCAGCTATGTATCGGCCAGATGTATCGGTATCGGCCGATATTTCACATTTCTCAACACATTGGACATCGGTCCGATGGGTAAAACTGGGCTGATGTGAACGCCGATGGTTTTTGTAATATGTTACGGTTCTGAAAGATTGGACTTGACAGTGACTTTCATTGTTTGTCTTCTAGTTTGTCTCTATTTTTTAGCTAATTTTATCACAGGGAGTTAAAAAGTGTTTTTGGAAATAAGAGGACATTCAAAAATTCAGTTTGCAATATTTTCACCCTGTATTAAATGTTATCTCTTTAAAAAACAAACAAACAAACAAAAAAACATTGGTATCAGTTAATATCAGTTATCGGCCAAAACCGCAATATCAATATCGGATATCGGCCGACATTTTTAACATTGTGCATCCCTAAAATTATCTAATAGAAGAGCCTGGAGTCCCCCTCTGATGTCCGATGATGTTGTGCTTGTACTCTCAATGCTTTTTCTTTTTTTTTTTTTTTTTTAAAAGGGACACTGTGCAGAAAATGGTCAAAAAAGGTACTGCAACTAAGCTGCTCATTGAAACTGGGCAGCCTATCGCCAAATTTTATCTTTACATGAAAGTTTACTAAGTAATAAACAAATATTTTCTAGTATGGTCCAAGTACAGTAATTTGAGCAGCTAAAAATGGCTATTTTTGGAAATTCAAAATGGCGGACCATGGAGAAGACCCCCCTTTTGAAAATGTAAAGTGAAAAGTGCAATTTTTCCAGTCATAATGAATACTTTGAATTTGATGCTGGTGGTAAGTATTCATGAAAAAGGTAACATTAGTAAATGGGCAGCATGAATTCTGGAAATAAACAACTAAAAATCTCACACAGTGTCCATTTAAATATATTTGTGTCCCTGTGTGTGTCGTCTCACCCTCTCACTGCGTACGGAGCCCGTGACCTCGTATATGTGTGTATATGTTTGTGTGTGTGTGTGTGTGTGTGTGTGTGTGTGTGTGTGTGTGTGTGTGTGTGTGTGTGTGTGTGTGTGTGTGGTCTCACCCTCTCACTGCGTACGGAGCCTGTGACCTCGTATATGTGTGTATATGTGTGTGTGTGTGTGTGTGTGTGTGTGTGTGTGTGTGTGTGTGTGTGTGTGTGTGTGTGTGGTCTCACCCTCTCACTGCGTACGGAGCCTGTGACCTCGTATATGTGTGTATATGTGTGTGTGTGTGTGTGTGTGTATATGTTTGTGTGTGTGTGTGTGTGGTCTCACCCTCTCGCTGCGTACGGAGCCTGTGACCTCGTCGTCGTTGAGGTGCCGTTTGAACTTGGGAGGCATGATGCTGTCGTCGGGCTGCTCCTCCCTCTCTGGCTCCCTCTGCAGGCAAGAGACAGAACAGCAATTTTAACAGCATGTCATGTACGCCTCCTTAATGTCAATAAATGCACCAAAAAGCCCCTAAAAACATCTTTTAAAAAAAATCTGTATACAAGCCAATGAGAAGAGGATTGTGTGTGCAGCACGCTTGTTCCTGAAGAGACCGTGAGAGGAACTATACATAGAAGAAAACCGAATGTGCAAGCACAGCAGAGCAGCAAAGATGCAAAGCACAGCAGATCAAGAGCAGCAAAGACGCAAAGCACAGCAGATCAAGACGTTTGGAGTTTCCCCTTTGCTGTTCCCAGTAAATGTGTTGAAACACTATACTGCATTACAGTTATTATTACATTACATTATACGTATTACATTACATTATATTACATTACATCATATTACATTATATTACATTACATTACACTACATTACATTACACTACTGTCATTCCATGGTGAAATTAATATCACTGGAAAACTAGCCAGCGCCAGACTCATGCAAATGCAGTTCTGGTGTTCTTCGTTGTCGCTATTAAGTTTCATGAAAAGTTTCATTAAAATCGATATCAGGGGGCGTTGTGGCGCAGTGAGCTAAGCCCCCCATATTTGGGCTTGCATGCCCACGGGGACCCCGGTTCGAGTCCGGCCGGGGTCATTTCCCGATCCCACCACATCTCTCTGTCCCACTCGCGTCCTGTCACCATCTCAGACTGTCCTATCAAACAAAGGCATAAAAGCCCCTAAAAATATATATTTTTAAAATAATTTTAAAAATCCATATCAGTCGGGTCTGATTTCATATGAAGGTACTACCCATCACCCGGATGGAGAATAGAGCCATAGACCTCCATAAGCATCGGAAATAAACAGTAGAACATCATACGACCAGAATTGAGGACGCTCTTGCACCTTAACCTGCTAAGACATGGCTCCTCTTGCACCTTAACCTGCTAAGACATGGCTCCTCTTGCACCTTAACCTGCTAAGACATGGCTCCTCTTGCACCTTAACCTGCTAAGACATGGCTCCTCTTGCACCTTAACCTGCTAAGACATGGCTCCTGTTATGAATTTGCTGTTACATTACATTGCAACTTAGCTGTCACTTTTATCCAAAGCGACTTACAATTATTTACAGGGTATTGGTTACGGTCCCTGGAGCAATGTGTAGGGACTAGGGAGAGGTAATGGTTGGGATTCGAACCTGCAACCCTCTGGTTTTAAGACCGTCTGCCTAACTATAAGGCCACGGCTGCTCAATGTTACCAGAATGCCAATGACTAAGTTGTAATGCCTCAGTGAAGGACCTGTGTAACGTAATAGTAGTGTAGTACTATGGTAGCGATGTTTTTTCAACGACTAGCATTTGACTGGTGGAACGGTAGCCTGGTTCACACCAGACGGTGTGTGTGTAGCTTTGGCGCCCCCTGGCGGAGCAGAGCTACACACACTACCGTCTGGTACACAGCCATAGAGCACGCTCCGTCTCCAACCAGAAAATAGACGGAGCATTTCTTTCTTAAATATAAACGGTAACTCACATTGAGGAGTCACAAGACAGATTAGAGACTATATTGACTCTTTAAAGATTAACAGGAAGGTTTTTGAAGGAATTTGTTGGTGAGGAGGCCGTGCAGAAGCAATAAATTCTCAGCCTATTTTCTGGTTGGAGACGGAGCGTGCTCTATGGCTGTGTACCAGACGGTAGTGTGTGTAGCTCTGCTCCGCCAGGGGGCGCCAAAGCTACACACACACCGTCTGGTGTGAACCAGGCTAGTGGAACGGTGCGTATTGAGGCCATTTTGGGATGAATAAGGAAGCTCAGTCAACGAATTATGAAAAGCAGGCTCAGAAAATAGATGAAATCAAGCACATGGCAAAACCTTCACCATCCAAAGGTTTTATCTTCACCTCTATAATGTTGAGGAATCTCACAGCCCAGTGAGACCCTGTACAGTACCCACCAAGTAAAGCCAAAGCACATCACAACAACTCAGTGACGGTAGGGACACATAGCAGGCGAAGCGAGCGAGGCGAAGAGAGGCGAAATCCAACAGTCATCAGGTCCTCTCGGCAAATCAAATGGAATGGAACAGTTATGTTATTGTTCCGCGGCAGGCGAATTCGCTCCTCATTTGCATAACATTAAACTTTCTTTAATAATTTCGCTTCGCTTCGCTCCTGTTCGCTTGCTTTCACGTGCCTTCACCTCTCTCATACGAATGAATGGCGAAGTTCCCTTCGCTTGGCCAAATTCGCGTAGACCTATGTGTCCCTACCGTGAGGCCCAGTGAGGTCCAGTACCCACCAAGCCAAAGCACATCAGAACAACTTACTCAGTGGTGTTCAGATACATTTGGAAGCGAGTCACACACACCTATTCCTCAACTGAAGCTGGTAAATCCTCTAATACACACACACAGGTGCTGGAGCACAACACACACACCACAAGTACCTGAGTGTGAGGGAGAGCGGACCGTGGTAACCCACCGTGGGAAACGCTCTTAACCCGTCTGTGCTGGCTGCCGCATGTAAAACCCATTAGCGTGCTTCACGACCACATGCCATCATGGAACCACACACTACTGAGCCCGTCGTCATGGCAACCTTCACTACCCGCCACCTTGTTAAAGGAGAAACTGGACCAAACTACAGCCAGCCAGGTCTGTTAAAATAAAAACGGCGTTTCCTTCCTCCTTCACACGTCCTCAGCAATGCAGTGGCCCCTGCAGTTCCTGAAGACCTTTAGAGGTGTGTGTGTGTGTGTGTGTGTGTGTGTGTGTGTGTGTGTGTGTGTGTGTGTGTGTGCCCTTTATAGGTGACCCGACGAGGAAGCCATTAGTCTCTGTCTGGGCTATGGAGGGTGGCAGCCCTCTTAAGTGAACAGGAAGTGGGGTAGCAAGTGAACAGGAAGTGGGGCAGCCTGTCTGTGCTATGGAGGGTGGAGGGTCTCCCCAGAGGGCAGGAAGTGGGGTAGGCTAGCGTCTTGTGGGGTAGCCTAGCGCCTTGTGGGGTAGGCTAGCGTCTTGTGGGGTAGCCTAGCGCCTTGTGGGGTAGCCTAGCGCCATATGGGGTAGTTGTAGAGGTTGTTGATTTTTGGCGTCATGTGTATGTTGTGTGTATGTGGCAGCTATGTATGTCCAAGACAAATTTCCTTCGGGACTATTAAAAGAATCTTGAATATGGGGTAGCCTAGCGCCATATGGGGTAGGGATGGCGAAAATTGAAAAAACTCTTAACCGGTTACTGAGACTCATTAACCGGTGGTTAACCGGTAATCTTAAATTTTAAAACGTTCGCGTGCCTGATATACACACTGATTTTTTTCATTTTTATTTTTCACATAAGCCTTTTTTTTGCTGCGCAGACAGGACCTGCCATGTCCAGCCACTGTTGCCAGATGGAAAATGCTGAATTATCGTACTAAAATCTCAAAATTATCGTTTTTTGGGAGGAAATTATTATTATAATTATTAATATTATTACAACTGGTTAACCGATGGCAGAACATTTTAACCTGTTAAAGTTGATCCGCTCGATTATCGGTTTACCGGTTACCGGTTAACATCCCTAATATGGGGTAGCCTAGCGCCATATGGGGTAGCCTAGCGCCTTGTGGGGCAGCCTAGCTAACGCCTTGTGGGGTAGCCTAGCTAGCGCCTTGTGGGGCAGCCTAGCGGCTTGTGGGGCAGCCTAGCGCCTTGTGGCGTAGCCTAGCGCCTTGTGGCGTAGCCTAGCGCCTTGTGGGGTAGCCTAGCGCCTTGTGGGGTAGCCTAGCGCCTTGTGGGGTAGCCTAGCGCCTTGTGGGGTAGCCTAGCGTCTTGTGGGGTAGCCTAGCGCCTTGTGGGGTAGCCTAGCGTCTTGTGGGGTAGCCTAGCGCCTTGTGGCGTGCGACTGTCTATGCCAGTGTTTCTCAACAGGGCTGCCGGGGCACCCTGGGGCGCCGCGGGACCCCCTCAGGGGTGCCGCGGAAACATGGCTGATAAATAAATTATGTAATATTATACATTTGTCTAAATTGATAAGTTAATGCTAGTCAGTGGTTTGGGGTGCCTTGAAATTTTTCACGAATTGAAAGGGTGGCTCGCCTAAAAAAAGGTTGAGAAACACTGGCCTATGCTATGGAGGGTGGCAGTGACCCGGCGAGGAAGCCATTAGTCTCGGGCTGGATCTCAAATGGTGCACTTGTGCACTTCAGGCACTATGTTGCGTAACTAATACGGGCATGCGCACTGAAACATGAACACTGAAGTGCACAAGTGCACCATTTGAGATTCAGCCTCTGTCTGGGCTATGGAGGGTGGCAGATCTCTTAAGCGAACAGGAAGTGGGGTAGGCTAGCGCCTTGTGTGGGGTAGCCTGGCGCCAAAGAGGTTGGATATATAATAAGAGGAATCGAAACATGCCCACTCAATGCAAAAGCGTGTGGTCAAAATTTGGTCTCCTAAGGGGGGCTCTTCTTCTCTTTTCGTGGTGTTTGCACAAGACGTGCGCTACCACCATCTACAGCGCTAAGGGGACTCCATTTATTATACCTCAAGACTCCGAAGGTCTCCTAATCGAAGGTCTCCTAAAGGGGCGTTCACCCGACGTAAAGTGGATACCGGAAAAGAACCCGCCTGCTTTATCTTACTTTCATATACGATTCTCTGCTGGCGCCTTGTGGGGTAGCCTAGCGCAGTGTTTCTCAACAGGGGTACCGCGGAAACGTGACTGATAAATAAATTACGTAAAATAATACATATTTGTCTAAATTGATAAGTTAATGTTAGTCAGTGGAATCTTTCAACTGCCACCATATCAGCACCATGGACAGACCTTGGCGAGCCAGGCCATAGGCAGAGATGAAAGCGTCGTTAAGGGAAACATTAAGCACCACGACCATGGACAGCTCCCACAAGTGTCGGAATGGTGACATTAAATTGACGGAATGGTGATACCAAAATGTCGGAATGACAGGATGTCGCAATGGCGTCATGTCTGAATGGTTCTATGTCGGAATGACGAGTGCCCCCCCCCTTGGGTGGTGCGACTGAGTGCCCCCTTTTCCCAGTGTGCCTTGTTGAACTGTGCCCTGTGTGTCTTTGGCAACGATTCAAAGAGTGTCTTTGCAAACCACTCAACCCACCCTTGGTTAGTGCCTACTAAAACTAGTAGTCATGCTCCTATCACTCCCCTCCAGATCAGTAATCCTCAACAACATGTTTATGTCATCAACACAGGAAGGACGACACTGCTGAGGAATCATGTTGATTGTGGTCTTGCGATGCGAGGCAAGAAGTCAACTTCAATATCTTGCAAAAGCAAAGTTCAAAGGTCATTTTCTCATTTGCAATGGGGATGTTGAATGGGCACGTGTGTGTGTGTGTGTGTGTGTGTGGGGGGGGGGTGCTCTGCCTCGGCTGACAGCAGGTAAACTACCGTTTTCTCCTTGAAGGCTGAGGGCATGTAAACTACCGTTTTCTACATGGAGGCTGACAGCATGTAAACTACCGTTTTCTACATGGAGGCTGACAGCATGTAAACTACCGTTTTCTACATGGAGGCTGACAGCATGTAAACTACCGTTTTCTACATGAAGGCCGACAGCATGTAAACTACCGTTTTCTACATGGAGGCTGACAGCATGTAAACTACCGTTTTCTACATGGAGGCTGACAGCATGTAAACTACCGTTTTCTACATGAAGGCCGACAGCATGTAAACTACCGTTTTCTACATGGAGGCTGACAGCAGGTAAACTACCGTTTTCTCCTTGAAGGCTGAGGGCATGTAAACTACCGTTTTCTACATGGAGGCTGACAGCATGTAAACTACCGTTTTCTACATGGAGGCTGACAGCATGTAAACTACCGTTTTCTACATGGAGGCTGACAGCATGTAAACTACCGTTTTCTACATGAAGGCCGACAGCATGTAAACTACCGTTTTCTACATGGAGGCTGACAGCATGTAAACTACCGTTTTCTACATGGAGGCTGACAGCATGTAAACTACCGTTTTCTACATGGAGGCTGACAGCATGTAAACTACCGTTTTCTACATGGAGGCTGACAGCATGTAAACTACCGTTTTCTCCTTGAAGGCTGACAGCATGTAAACTACCGTTTTCTACATGGAGGCTGACAGCATGTAAACTACCGTTTTCTACATGGAGGCTGACAGCATGTAAACTACCGTTTTCTCCATGAAAGTGGCAACTGCAATGTAAGAGGCCACAAGTAAAAGCACAGGAGGTACCGTACTAGTTTTAGAGTGCGTCTTAATATGCGACCTTGCCTCCTCCACTTGCGCTTGTCTCCTCGTCCCGCCTCCTGGCCCCTCCTCCGTGGAGAAAACGATAAAGTTTCCCAGCTGTCAGCCTAGCCACAACAACTTTTGAGGGACTGTTTTTCATTCACCATCCCAATTGCAAATGAGAAAAAGACTCTACAATTGAGCTTTTGCAAGATATTGAAATATAAAGCTGTTGTCAGTGATGTCGTCATGACGAGAAGCAAGTGGAGGAGGCAAGTGGAGGAGGCAAGGTCGCATATTAAGATGCACTCTGAATGTGTCATGCCAGCGCAGGAGGTACCACCGTACTAGTTCTTCAGTTACTTCAGTGTCCAGCCTGTTCAATTGTGGAACATGCTGAGAGTATGCTATGTCCCTTTCTTGTTCAAACGCTAGTAGTTTGTATTAACAGCGTGTCTTTGGGACCAGTTCAAACATGTCCTGTACTTAAACATCTCTTTCATTAGCATGCTGGATTAGGGGACATGTTTCAATTAGGCTGATTCTGAGATGGGCTCGACTGAGTATGTTTGTGTGTGTGTGTGTGTGTGTGTGTGTGTGTGTGTGTGTGTGTGTGTGTGTGTGTGAGCATGCCGTGCTGCATTGTGGGGCATGCTCAACATTTTCTCCAAGTGCCTCCTTCACTGATGGTCAGATGGCTACCCTCTAGATTAAAACTCTCCATGCATTTTCTGTGAGCAGTGCACCGCTGACTACTCTCCATCATGCATCGTGTTCCACCCAACTCAGTAAAGTATGTTTGCAACACAAGTGTTTAAAAGGGTATGCCACTATTCTCGGGCTTACAGTTAAAACCGTTGGCCAGGGTTTATGAAGGTGGTAGAGTGTCTTATTTTTCATGTTAACGTTGTCTTGCTTTAAGACAAGTTAAAAGAGGGAGCATGTCGCTAAGCTAGTGAAAGTCAATGGATCCGTGTAGCATGCTACAAGGATCCATTGACTTTCACTAGTTTAGCGACATATTCCCCCTTTTAACTTGTCTTAAAACAAGACAACGGCTTACATGAAAAATAAGACACTCTACCACCTTTATAAACCCCAGCCAACGATTTTAACTGTACAGTATTAAGCCCCAAAATAGTGGCATACCCCTTTAAGTTTGGTGTTTGCAACGCAGGCTGTGTTGAATCGGTGCGACGGATACCATTGAGTCCACTGTGCTCAAAGGGGCTCGTTTGCTCTCTGCGTTGCGTCTCCGTTTGGCAGCGCGGGTGGAAAGCGGTCGCTCGCCTCGCCAGAGGTGCTGAGGAACGATCCAGAATACAGTAGATGAGGACGAGAGGAGAGAGAGAGAGAGAGAGAGACGCCGGGGACACGGCAGGGGTCTATCTGAAGTAACGATAGAAAGAGAAGAGAGGCAGACAGAGAGGAAACGGGGGAGAGAGAGAGAGAGAGAGAGAGAGAGAGAGAGAGAGCGGAAGGGAGAGAGAGAGAGAGAGAGAGAGAGTGGAAGGGAGAGGGAGAGAGAGAGAGCAGAAGGGAGAGGGAGAGAGAGGCGAGGAGGCAGAGAGAGGAAGAGAGAGAGGAAGAGAGAGCGGAATGGAGAGAGAGAGAGAGAGAGAGAGAGAGACAGAGAGAGAGAGAGAGAGAGAGAGAGACAGCAACAAACAAAGGGAACGAAAAATGTGTAGACGGAAAGACAAGAAAAAAAGAAAAGAGAAAAAAGATAGATAAGATATAAGATAATATAGATGTTGTCGTCCAGGAGAGCAGGGCAACCACGTTCAAAAGATCAATCTTAAAGTGACCAAACAGCCTATTCTGGATGGTGGGGGTCAAGTGTGTGTGTGGGGGTATGAGCATGATAATTGACAAATGAAGATATTTATGCTGAAGCCAAAAGCAGAAGCGGATCTCAGATGAGCATGAGAAGGGAAGGGCTGGTTTACTTTAGCCTTGCGAGCGACGCCATCCTCTGTACTCCACCCAGAGATTTTGGCTGATCGACGGAGTCAACAGTCGGCTATTCGCCCAGGCTAGGTTTACTCCACTGTAGACTTATTACGTATTATTCCACGTTTGAACAATTAAGTTAGTAGCAGGGGTGATGGTGAAAATAAATCCTGAGCCTGAACTTTTTCCCCTGCTCTAACGACGACAAGATACTGCATAGTGACGTATTTTGACATATTTTGACACATTATTCAAACATTTAATAGCCTGTGTATGACCATTATTCAAGCCTGATAGTAGAAGAAAACCCTGAACCTGTAACACTTTCTGAGATAAGAATAACCTAATGGCTAATTATTATCAATGTTTTTATTTTTGCAAACTCTGTCAAGCCTGAAATCAGGCATGCAGCCTGAATACTATCAGCCCTGTAGTTATAGGGTGACCAGACGTCCCGGTTTGACCGGGACAGTCCCGGTTTGGAGTTGTGTGTCCCATGTCCCGAGCAAACCCTCTCGGGACACAAATATGTCCCGGTTTTGGCCACCCACAACATTGCGCCATGTCTATCAGGGTAAATATATGGAAAAGATTACATGTTTACCTGCCACAATTAATGGCAGCCAGCGCTTGTATAGAAAGTCTGAAGGAGTCAGTTGCGATTTGTCATTCCTCCCTCTAAAATTGATTAGAATGCAGGAAATGGCATCTAAAAAACACACATTTTCCTGGGGGAGGACCCCCAGACCCGCCCGCCAAATATTGTCCTTCAGTCATGCACGAAGTGTCCCGGTTTCAGACTACAAAAATCTGGTCACCCTACTAAAGAGTGGGATGAAGCCTATTTTATGAGCTCTGTCTGACACTTTCACAAAAACAGGAGAGGAGAAAACGTCAAATGAAGGAAGGTTGAGATGAAGCACAGCAAGCCTGCTCAGATTTCATTAAGTAATCCGTTAAACACCACTTCAACTCCACACATCAGATAGGCCTACTGGCAGCATGGTACAAGGTGGTCGCCTGGCTTGGACAAGCCATAACCCTCTTCACTTCTGACACATGTCAAAACATCCAAGCCAACAACATAGTAGGCCTACCCTAAGGCATGTCATTGTCTGTCTACCATTGTCATGATAAGTAAGATGAAACGACAATATCACTGTAGTACGGGGCCTATTGTCTTGCTTAGTTAACACAATGCGATGATGAGGTGTGTGATTGTTGTCATGCTGTCCCAGCTACCTAAACCATGAAGCGTAAACAGCATGAGACGCGTTCGCTTTCTCTTGAAATAACAAGGAATAACAAAGACCACGCCACACATTTACTTCCATAGACTACTGACATTACATACGACTCAGTTTGAGAGATCAACTCTCACAAGGGCTGTGATTTTAACATCATTTGGCGATCATTAAACCGCTACTTTGATTGGATTATTAGGCTACTGACAGCAAGCAGGCTATCTTAGCAGGGCTATGATGCTTTGGTACACCTGCGTGCTAACTGAAGCAACGCGATCTTCTTCCAAAAACCTCTGGTGAATGGGGAATATGGACATGGAGCAGTATATGGCGGTGGTTGTGGATTCAAAAGTACAGAGAAACAGAAGCCTTGTAGGCTATCGTCAACCTAGCTAACGCTAGCTGGCCAGCTAGCTAGAGTACCTCTATCAGTAACAGCCTGGCTAGACCACAACAGGGCCAATAGACTACTATGGAGACATCTCACCTACGATGCTACCTTTGGCTTATCGCTCTTATCCGAGGACACGTCTTCTTCTCAGTGCGTAGATGAAACAGAAAAGGTCCTGGTCAGTTCTCTTCGGTTTCAGTAGATTAAGTTTTACAATATCTAAAATAACACCACCGCGATGTCGAGAGTACAGAACGTTCCTGTGGTATGTTTCAGTTGTCTGTCTGCTGTATCTGTGATTTCTATGGATAGCAGATGCTTCCGTTTCTGGTCAGCTGACTGGGGGTCAAACAGCTGTATCTAAAAAGCTGACGTTGTAGGCCTAGGCCAGAGCAGACCACAGAGACAGAAGAGAGTCAGAATTAGTGTAAAATTGTGTAATTCATGACAAAATAGTGCTATTAATAGCATCTAGTGATGCACATTAGACACAGGATGTTAATTTTCTAATCTATTTTAGTGTTCCAATAGGCCTAATTAAATTTTGCCTCATTTGTTACAGGGGTGCCTGGGCTTATCTACGATTCAGGTCAATCAAATTGACATGCAGATTGATGGTTGAGAACGTGGCAAGTCAAAGTCTAAAGAGAGCACACACAGGCGGTTGGAAACAAGTGAAGGAATGTTTATTTTGCTAGGGAGGAACACAAAATTTATAAAACAGGTATCCTTGAGATCACTCCTCGTGGAACATTACTAGAGCTGTGCCAAGTGAATGTTTTCTGTCCATGCTGCGAAGTTAAAATATTTCTTCGCATGCTGTTGTTTCACTCAGCCCTGAAAGATATGTGCAGAAAAATGCAGAAACGTGTCAGAAAGTAGGCTAGTTGTAATTTACTTTGACACTAGGGATGCAAATTATCGATTAATTCATTAATCATTAGTTGATAGCCTTATTGATCGACTTACGATTCATTGATAATCAGCGTTTTCCCCCCCAAAATCTCAATGTTTCTCCAAAAAAACCTACTGAATCTAAAAATTTTAATTAAAAATTGAGATAAAATACCACATTTTAATTAATTCTATTTCAATTATTTATTTATTTATTTGTTATTTATTTATTCCCACTATTCACACCCCTCTTAACACACACTCTTCACATCGCCATTTCATCTGGGTCTCTTGTCAGTTGAATTGTCAATTAATTGCGACTAATGTTTTTTAATCGATTAACGCATTGATCGATTAAAGTCGATTAATCAATTAATGGTTTGCATCCCTATTTGACACAATACACCTCTCTACCATTCATGCATGTACCCACAGGCACAGAGAAACAGCCTCTTAAATATACAGTATTTTGTAAACTTGTGTGTGTCTGAGTTAAGTTGAAGTGAAGAATCGGCCTCCATGGGATGTCAGGGTTAAGTGCTCCACAGAGATACATTAGCGTTAGCACCACGGCTAAATTACTACCCTCTGTGTCCAACAAGGACAACAAACCCCTTCCCAACTTTCCATCATCTTTACACCAGCTCTGCACAGCTTAAAGGACCAGTTCAGTCAATTTCAACATGCAGTTGTAATGCTCACACTACCCTGGACTTGTCAGTACCTGAGTTTTTGTTTTTTTTTTCTTCAGCCTTTTTCGAGATCTTGGTCATTGTAATAGGGGCTGCACTTTGTTTACATTTCAAAAAAACATTTTAATTTGTTCCCAAAAACATCCGAAAGGTTATACAACATCAGCAGACAACTAGCAAACAGCGGTACCTTTTGGGAAAATATTTGGAGTAGGTCTATGTTCATTTTTAAAAAAAATGTAAACAAACGCTGCCCCATTAGAAGAGCTCATATCTCGGAAAGGGCTTAGCCGAAAAATGTGGCATCACCGGGTACTGACAAGTCAAGGGTAGCGTGAGCAATACAACAGCACATTGAAATTAACTGAACTGGTCCTTTAAGTAGACGTAGAAGTAGGCTACTCTTACAAATGCCATTACAACACTAGTGATATGATATTACTTGTTTTCAACTGTGTAATAACATACTACCAGTGTTGTAATTACATCTGTAATTAAAAGAGTAATTCTACTTCCACTTTGTAGGCCTATAACTCTGCAGCTCCTGATTGGCAGACTCAAAGGCCTCGGCAAGACTGCGAGCGCTATTAGAGTGATGATTCTGCACACTTGAAATCCTCTGTGTGTGTGTGTGTGTGTGTGTGTGTGTGTGTGTGTGTGTGTGTGTGTGTGTGTGTGTGTGTGTGTGTGTGTGGAGCCCCATCACACACAAAATGTGTTATGTGTCAACGGAGCGCGGGCGCCCGTGTGTGTGTGTGTGTGTGTGTGTGTGTGTGTGTGTCTGTGTCTGTGTGTTTTCCTCCTGGCAGAACTATTTCCACCATTGAGGTTTTCTCTTCTCGTCTAGGATTCTAGACTGCAATGCATGTGAACAGTATATTTATCTATCTAGAATACAATATCCAGAGCAAGGCGGTTCCTTCCCTGGGAAAATGCATTTACAGCATTTAGCCTACATACGCATTGTACATGGTGGTATATTTGCTAACACCCATTCGTGGACAATGTTTGTGGCTTGTATATCCTACATCTTAGTAAATTCCATCTCAATCCTGAAAAACATTTGCTGAGTTTTCTCTGAATGAGTGCTAGTGTTTGTAGGGTTTGTCTTTACCAGTGTTCAGGAAGGTCAGTTTGGTTTAGGGATGATTCCACTGCCAACTCAGTCTTATTTATGTCGGCTGAGTTCCCAGCTGAAATGGAAACCCAGCCCACTACGGCACTGTTATGGGGCTCAGAGGACCCGGCTCAGTCCACTATGGCAGTGGATTTCAAAGTGGGGGCCGGGGACCCCTGGGGAGCCGTGAGGAGGTGCTAAGGGGTCCGCGACAGGTTGGAAGAAAAAGTGTAGCAAAAAAATAATAATTGATTAATTAATGTACACCAACATATGCAAAAAATAAACGTAACAATATTCCCATTAGTTGAGAACTGCATTATGAATGAATGGGACCCAATGGAGCTAGATGCTAAAAATCTTAATTTTCACCCAGGTCTCATCAACAAAGCTCAGATTTGAATGTCGTTCTGGAGATTTCAAGAAGGGTTTCACTCAACAGTATAATAAAAAAAGCACATATGTCCGTTTGATTTGTTACAGGAGGCGTTTTTGTTGCTCACTGAGACGTCATAGACATTTAAAAATCGCTTTTTAAGCATATGCGTGGCTCAAAAGATCTAAAACTCAGCCGTGGGTATTTTCTATATATAGTCTTTCGAAAGCAACATCCGAATTACACAAGAAAAAATCATATACTGAGATAAAGGCACCATGAGGGGTTTTGCTCCATAGGACTCCTTTCATTCTGGTCTCCGGGCCGCCACATGGATAAGGGTGTAACTGCCCCTTCAGTTCTAAATCTGCCATAGAACTAATACAAACCTGCCTCGTTTCGGAAACCGGAAATACACTGTGAAACCAACCAGTGGCGTATCTGGTCTTAGAGAATCTGTGGTACGGCTCTGTTATGGTGCTCAGTGTTCAGATGACCCCAGGCCAGTCCACTACAACTCTGTTATGGTGCTCAGATGACCCCAGGCCAGTCCACTATGGTGCTGTTATGGTGTTCAGATGACCCCAGCCCAGTCCACTACGGTGCT
>NC_085862.1:1184117-1226617 GCF_034702125.1 Engraulis encrasicolus | reverse complement strand
CTGTGTGTGTGTGTGTGTGTGTGTGTGTGTGTGTGTGTGTGTGTGTGTGTGTGTGTGTGTGTGTGTGTGTGTGTGTGTGTGTGCGCGCATGCCGTGCCAAGGAAAGACAATTAATCCTGTTAAACGTCTTGTTCCCATCCTCACTGGTGTGCATGTCTCAAAGCCATTGGAGGTTATTACCTAAACTTTCCCTCCACTGACACAAAACAGCTTTTGTTAACAAGGAGCTTCTCTCTTCTGATCTGAGTGTGGAATGTGGTCGTCACTGCACCTGTTTTTCAGCTTTAGAGAGACATGCAGTGGTTCTCAACTGGAACAGTCTTGGGACCCACCATTTTCCACTCTCATTCGGTCGCGACCCAATTTTTTTAGCGTTCAAGTCAATTCAATGCAATTCTCAAAATGTAACCAAGACTCAAATGACTGGTTGCACACTATCTATCTCGCATAAACATTCAGATTGTGTCTATGACAACAGATGACATGGAGTTCACTAGCCTATCAAAATAAAAGTTGTAAATTGTTGCAGGAAAAGTTGGAATTTTTTTTTTTAGAGTTACGATTTTTTTTTTCAACCAAGGCTCCGCGACCCACCCATGACCCCTCTGCGACCCACTTTTGGGTCGCGACCCACCAGTTGAGAAACACTGAATTAGAGGCATCTCTGTTCTTACTCAGGGTCTCAGAGGGTCAGCTGCTGCTCCTCCTGATGTTGAGCTCTCTTCTCTTTCCATGATGATCGATGGCCACCAGGCCCCAGGGACAGAACCTTGGACACTCGCATTCTAGAACTTCCAAAGGAGAGAATTCTAGAACATTCTAGAACCTCCAAGGGACAGAACCTTGGCCACTTGCATTCTGGAACCTCCAAGGGAGAGAACCTTGGCCACTCGCATTCTAGAACCTCCAGGGAGAGAACCTTGGACACTTGCATTCTAGAACCTCCAGGGAGAGAACCTTGGACAACCAGATGCTAGAGCCTCCAGAACACAGTACCTTTAAGAGATTCCACAAATAATCTAGTTATGTTATTTGTAACACCATGTCTGAGTTTATGATTCAAAGTTAAAAATGTGGACAGTTGTGTGGTATGTACTGTATGTGGATTTTTTTATTATTATTATTGAACACAATAACAAAAGCGACTCCAGAATTGACTTGATATTAGGCATACCAGTAATGATTTCCCCACACACCTTGTAGCCATGGTACAGTAAAACATCCTACTGTTGTGTCTGTCAACAGACCTGTAAACAGGAGGACACTCTAAACGTGTTGCTAGTAACAACCTGTCTTGAGGTGCCCCTGTTTACCAGGAGAGGCCTCTTGTTTGTTTGAAGTCTTGCGGTGCGGACATGAGAAAGAGACAGAAGGGGAATTCGGCAACGGTGACGCAATGTGTGTGTGTGAGAGTGTGTTAAAAGCAAAGTGAGTATCCACTGCAGAGTTTCCCATGTAATTAACCTTTTTTGCATTAGTCTTATTTTAGGAAACAGTCAAAAGTATTTTGTGCTGGTGAACATACTGCTATGGAGGGCCAGACCAGGTCAAAATCATCACCAGTCCATCGGTCAACGCCCTGTAAGGCCTGTTGCCAATCCAATGCCCTGTAAGCCCTATTGCCAACCCAATGCCCTGCAAGGGAGGCCTTTCTTTTCAATGGTGAACCTAGCCCTGATGAAGACCTGGTGAGGTCGAAACATGTCGGCTTTTTAATGTAACCCCAGCCCAGTACCATTAAAGACTTTTTAATCTAACTTCCCGTTTGGACACCTTTGTTTTGGAGTGCCTGGATGAACTCTTCTCTCTACATGAACTGATCCCCGATATCCAAGAGCACGCAACAAACTCCAGTGAACACACTGAAGAATGCTTGAGCTTCCAGCCACCCGTGTGCCCTGTAAGCCCTATTTCTAAGCCAATGCCCTGTAAGCCCTATTGCCAATCCAATGTCCTGTAAGGCCTATTGCCAATCCAATGCCCTGTAAGGCCTATTGCCAATCCAATGCCCTGTAAACCCTATTGCCAATCCAATGCCCTGTAAGCCATATTGCCAATCCAATGCCCTGTAAGCCCTATTGCCAATCCAATGCCCTGTAAGGCCTATTGCCAATCCAATGTCCTGTAAACCCTATTGCCAATCCAATGCCCTGTAAGGCCTATTGCCAGTCCAGCCAGGTCTACAGGATATGAAGGCTGAGCTCCGGATGATGTTTAGGAGCCGGAGGAGCCGGACTGCTAGCCTGGTCCTGACCATCCCATAATACTACCATTTCATTTCGTATTTATGGTCTGGCATTTGTTTGCTCTGAAGCGATTGTAGGAAGCAGGAAGTTTGCACTCAGTTATGGTTTGAAATTATTGGACACCTCTCACCCAATCGCTGGCAGTTACTCAACAACAACATAGCGCAGACCAATGGCTCTGGCGCAGATGTGTACGTCATTGTCACGAGCGTCCTCCCCCTTTCGCCCCCACGTGGGGGGCGTATTCGATTATTGGCTGTTTTCTGGGGGGGCGTTGCGATCAAAATTCTACTGCTCCAGGCACTCCACAGAGAAGCACGGCCAGACTACAGTAGTGGAGCCAATCCTTTGGCGGAAGTACGTAGGATGGCTCGCGAGGCTACCGGACTGCCCCCATGCATCACGTCTCCCAAATACCTGGAATAACGCCAATGCTTGGCACCACTGCTCTGTTTATCTCAACTATGATAACAGGCCTTGGTTTTGTTTGTCTCAAAGCTGAGGTAGTCATTTACACATTCTTCACCTGGGCAGGAGCCTACATTCCGTCTACATTCCTGGTCACAGCAAGCCAGGACTGGACAGGGCATCTGGCATACAGGGCATTTTCCCCAGTGGGCCAACAGTCCCCCAGGGACTGATACTGTTGTTTTGGTTGTTTGTTTGATTGATTTTTCTTAGGGACTGGCAGACAGTTTAGATGGGGCGGGCCGCCCATTGGTCCAACTGAAACATAGACAGTGGACTCAGTAAAGCCGGAGTGCGTTTCTCAACAACGTCATTGCTAACCAAGTTAGCAACTTACTTGGTCGCAGTGCAAATTCCCATTGGGAACCAAGTAAGTTGCTAACTGGTTAGCAACAATGCTTTCGAGAAACTGGTCCAGGTTATAGAACTAAAATGGCCTGTACATGCGAGGGCCAGTTTAATCCACACATACCTGGGTGTTTTTGGTCTCAGACCAGCCCTGCAGACAGCTCACGATACAACATGTCATTAGTGTGTATATACCAGATCACTATACAACATGTCATTAGTGTGTGTGTACCTCCAGTGTCATTAGTGTATGTATACCAGATCACTATACAACATGTCATTAGTGTATGTATACCTCCAGTGTCATTAGTGTGTATATACCAGATCACTATACAACATGTCATTAGTGTGTGTGTACCTCCAGTGTCATTAGTGTATGTATACCAGATCACTATACAACATGTCATTAGTGTATGTATACCTCCAGTGTCATTAGTGTATGTATACCAGATCACTATACAGCATGTCATTAGTGTAGGTATACATCCAGTGTCATTAGTGTATGTATATACCAGATCACTATACAACATGTCATTAGTGTGTGTATACCTCCAGTGTCATTAGTGTATGTATATACCAGATCACTATACAACATGTCATTAGTGTGTGTATACCTCCAGTGTCATTAGTGTATGTATATACCAGATCACTATACAACATGTCATTAGTGTGTGTATACATCCAGTGTCATTAGTGTATGTATACCAGATCACTATACAGCATGTCATTAGTGTGTGTGTACCTCCAGTGTCATTAGTGTATGTATATACCAGATCACTATACAGCATGTCATTAGTGTGTGTGTACCTCCAGTGTCATTAGTGTATGTATATACCAGATCACTATACAACATGTCATTAGTGTGTGTGTACATCCAGTGTCATTAGTGTATGTATACCTCCAGTGTCATTAGTGTATGTATACCTCCAGTGTCATTAGTGTATGTAGTGTAGTGTAGTGTAGTGTAGTGCAGTGTAGTCATTAGTGTATGTATACCTCCAGTGTCATTAAGGGCCAGATCACCATCCAAGTGTTATGAAACCACTGAGATTTGTTTTCTTTTTTCTTTTTCTCACCCCCTGACATCCGGATATGACATTTATCACAGATCCACTGAGGGGTCCATAAACCTTTGGCACAATGCAGACCTGTCTTGTAGCCATGCGGACGGTATGGGAGTGAGCAGGCAGACCTGTCTTGTAGCCATGCGGACGGTATGGGAGTGAGCAGGCCATATGGGAGTGGAGGTATGCAGGTATAGTCTGTATTGTTCCTTACACTTACTATTAGTAATGACTCAGGACACAACTGTCAAGATGTATATCTCAGTACGTTTAATACTCAACTGATTCATGTGTCATCGATCCACATTATATATGGCTACCCCAGCCCCCTGCTGGTTATAACATGCCATTACATCTCCCCCTTTCAGTAGGCAGTTTAACTGTTTTAAGGCAGAACATTACCATAACAACATTCTTTAAACAGTATGGCTATTTTCTTATTTTCATTTACCATATAACCTTAAGGATTCATTTTTATTCATTTCAAACTCCTAAATAAAATCTTAAAGCTCAGCATTAACCTCATAAGCTGATAAAGACACATTTTACCATAGCCATCTTGTATAACTGCATTGACTATTCTGAATACTTTATGTCTACTAAATCTGAACATTGCAATTCAAACAAAACAAAAACGTTTTTATTTCACAGGTCAGGTATGGTATATTCCCCTTTTTCCTTTTTTTTCTTTTTTCTTTTTTGTCCAATGTTCAAAGGTCAAGTCTTTCGGGCGGCCTGGATGGTCGGCCCGACCTAGTTGTAACAGCCTCACCTGGTTCTGGAGGTACTGGTACTTCCCTGAGGTGAGAGCGGTTGCGTCGCAGTTGTCCTCCTTCTGCTGTCTCCACCTCGTAGGAGCGCGGTGTGTGAGCCGGCCCCACGACGGTCGCTCTGGTGTTTGTCGGTCTGACCCACACCTGCTGTCCCGGCTGAAGAGGTGGCAGGGTTTGAGTGCGATGTCTCCTGTTGTATGTCTGTTGTTGTTGCAGCTTCAACGCAGCGTCCTTCGTCCTGAAGGTTTGTAGATCTGGCCACTCTGGTTGTAGCTGTGCTGGAGACACTGGAACCGGTGTTTTGATCCTCCTGCCCATCAGCAGCTGAGATGGGGAGAATCCATGGGCCAGTGGAGTGGCCCTGTAGGCCAGCAGCGCCTTGTGAAAGTCTCCCTCTTTCTGCAAGAGAGACTTGACCGTTCTCACGGCCCGTTCTGCCTCCCCGTTGCTACGAGGAAAGCGGGGACTGCTTGTCACATGGGTGAAATCATAGTCCTGTGCAAACTGGGAGAATTCCATGCACGAAAATTGTGGGCCGTTATCTGTGACCAAGACGTCCGGACAGCCGTGTCTACCAAACACAGCTTTGAATCTGGCTATTGTCTGTTTTGCTGAGGTGCTGGGCAGTGTGCAAACTTCGATATAGCGAGAGAAGTAGTCAATCATGACTAAATAGTTCCCATTCTGCCATTGGAAAAGATCTGCTGCGACCCTCTGCCAGGGTCTGCTCGGGAGCTCAGTAGTCAGGAGGGGCTCAACAGCTGTCTGAGCTTCACGCACACATATTTCACACTTTTCCACCATCTGCTTCACAGCGGACGTGATGCCAGGCCACCAGACTGACTCTCTGGCCCTAGCTAGACATTTGTTGATGCCTTGATGTCCCTGGTGCAGTCTCTGGAGTATTTCAGCTCTCATGTGTTCTGGAATGATCAGTCTCTCACCTTTCATGAGCAGTCCTCCCCCTACATGCAGACATGACCTGTCCTGCCAGAAGGGTTGCAGTAGTTTGTGCACGTCGCGTCTGTGTTCAGGCCAGCCGTTTGCAAAGTAACGGCTGAGGCGTTTGCAGGCGTCATCCGAGCGTTGGGCACTTTTTATCTGTTCCAGCTTTGTAGGTGTGGCTGGGAGGCTTTCCACCACGCTGTTCAGGTAAGCTTGGCATTCTTTTTCCTGGTTGTGCTCAGCCTCGGTACCTGTGGTTGGAAGAGGCGCCCTCGACAGCGCGTCAGCAGTTATTAGGTTTTTACCTGGGACATGGATAATGTTGAAATTGAATCTGAGCAGCCTGAGTCTGAACCTGATGATCCTTGGCGGCAGGTCATCCAGTGCTCTGGACTTCAGGAGTGAGAGGAGTGGCTTGTGGTCAGTTCTAATGGTAAAGTCCAGACCACTTATGTACCCTCGCAGGCGCTCGCATGCCCAGGTCAACGCTAAAGCCTCTTTTTCTATTTGGGCATATCTTGATTCAGCTTTCGTGAGGCTTCGTGAAATGAAAACGACAGGTCTCCACTCACCGTCTGGCTGTTTTTGTGTCAAGACCCCCCCTAGCCCATATGAGGAGGCATCTGCAGACACAATGGTTTCATGGTTTGGACTGTACTGGGCTAACACAGTCTCTGACCCCAGTTCTTTTTTTGTCTCTCTGAACGCTTTCTGCTGGGGTGGCCCCCATGTCCAGCTGTTCTCTGTCTTCAGCAGGTCACGGATGGGCTTTGTGAGGTCAGGCAGGCGTGGTGAAAATTTGCCAACGAAATTCACCATGCCCATAAAGCGGCGAACATCCGCCACATCCCTCGGCTCAGGCATTTCGAGGATCGCCTTGATTTTGTCCGGGTCTGCTCTGATGCCCTGGGCATTGATGACATGACCCAGGAACCGGATCTCAGTCAGACCGAACTGGCATTTTTCATTGAGGGTGAGCCCAGCCTCTCTGAATTTCTGCAGCACTGTGTGTAGCCTGCTGTCGTGCTGTGCCCTGTCCTGTCCTGTGATGAGAACATCGTCTGCGTGGCAGAGGACTCCATCTATGCCGTCGATGAGCTGGGAGATCCTCTTTTGAAAATGTTCAGGGGCAGACGATATACCAAAGGGCAGCCTTTTGAAGTAGTAGCGGCCCTCTGGCGTAATGAATGTTGTCAGCAGCATCGACTCCCTGTGTAGTGGCACCTGCCAGAAGCCTGATGTCGCGTCCAACTTTGTGAAGAATCTGGCCCCTTCCAGTTTGGCCAGCGTTTCGTCCACCGCAGGTAGGATGTGTCTCTCTCTGATGACATTTTCATTCAGGTGAGTCAGGTCAACGCATATGCGTATTTTTCCTGTGGGCTTCACGATCGGCACCATGCCCGCGCACCACTCTGTGGGTTCTTCCACGCGGGCTATGACCCCCAACTTTTCCATCCTGTTTAGCTCCTCTTTCACCTTGGCGCGGAGAGGAATGGCCACTCTCCGTGGTGCTGAGAGAGCGTAGGGCAGGGCGTCTCCTTTAAGCTTGATTTTGTATTCACCTTGGAGCTGGCCTAGCCCTTGGAAGACCTCTGGATATGTTGAGCGGAAGGATGCCTCTGTGTCGTCTACGCTGTTCAGCTGAGGGATCATGTGCAGTCTCCGGATGGCAGGAAGACCCAGTAGAGATGTGGTGAGGTCTTTCACGATGTAGACCTCCTCCTCGATCTTTCTGTCGCCCCTCTGGATGACTGCAGTCACTTGCCCCATGACATTCAGAGGCTGGCCTGAAGGCCCCAGGAGAGGCCTGCGTGCTGCTGTGCAGGCGCCATGTTTGTGTTCATCATATTCTGTTTCCGGAATGGCAGTCACAGAAGCACCAGTGTCCACTTTAAAACATACAGGCCCTCCATTTACAGCAAGTGTCTCAGTCCATGTGGATGACTGTGAGTGGTTCACAGCCCCCAGGTAAGCAACTGAATTGTCCTCATCTATGCAGTCTACTTTTTGTGCACCTCTGCACACAGCAGCATAGTGTCCTTTCTTAGAACATTTTCTGCACTCGACGTCCTTTGCTGGGCACTCCTTCCAGGAGTGTTTTGGAAATTTGCCGCATTTCCCACACGGTTTCGGCTTGGCTGTATGCTGCGGGTGAGGCGGGGTGAATCCCTGCGCAGCCTTTTTCCCGCTCAGCTTTCGCCTGGATATCGCATCCACTTGCCCCGTTGCCTCGGTTGACCGTATAACTGCCTGTTGCTTTTTCACCTCTTCGTGCTGCTTAACTTGCGTTACTGCTGTCTTTAAGTCCAACTTTTCATTTAGTTGCATTCTTTCTGACAATTTTGCATCGCGTATGCCCACAACAATCCTATCTCGGATCAGTTCCTCGCGCAGCACACCGAATTTACAATGCTCGGCAAGTTTATGCACTGCTGTGATAAAGCTCTCTGCAGATTCGCCTACTTCTTGGCATCTCTTATTGAATTTGGCTCGTTCATAAATTACGTTGGTGTTGCCAACAAAGTGTTCATCAAAAGCCTTTTTTACTTCATCGTAATTGCCCACTTTAGCTGCCGCTAGACCAAACGAATCCAAAATGTCCTCGGCTTTGTCGCCCATTGTATAAATCAGAGAATTCACCTGGAAAGCGCTGTCTTTGTCTTTCAGTCCCGATGCGACTCTGAAACGTTCGAAGCGTTTGATCCAGGCTGGCCACGAACTTGGCTCGTAGTCAAAAGCTCCGGGCGGCGTGATAGTGAAGATGTGGTCCATGCTACCTGGCGTTGTTAGCTGGTCGCTAGCTTCTTAGCTTTCGCCGACTTCGCTCCCTTTTTCACCGTTGCACGACACACACTCTCCTATATCCACCGCAAACTGCATAGTTGTCACAGTTCTTCCGCAACGACTCTTCCTGTCGTGGGTTGTCGAATTCTGACACCATGTATTGTTCCTTACACTTACTATTAGTAATGACTCAGGACACAACTGTCAAGATGTATATCTCAGTACGTTTAATACTCAACTGATTCATGTGTCATCGATCCACATTATATATGGCTACCCCAGCCCCCTGCTGGTTATAACATGCCATTACATAGTCTACTGAAATATTTTATGGGCAGTCATGGGTGAGCGGTTAGGGCGTCAGACTTGCATCCCAGAGGTTGCCGGTTCGACTCCCAGGTTGGTGGGGGGAGTAATCAACCAGTGCTCTCCCCCATCCTCCTCCATGACTGAGGTACCCTGAGCATGGTACCGTCCCACCGCACTGCTCCCCATGGGGCGCCACTGAGGGCTGCCCCCTTGCACGGGTGAGGCATAAATGCAATTTCGTTGTGTGCAGTGTGCACTTGTGTGCTGTGGAGTGCTGTGTCACAATGACAATGGGAGTTGGAGTTTCCCAATGGGCTTTCACTTCTTTCACTAACATCAGGTTCATATTGAATGATGCTGAAAACATTGTAGTTCTTCGTTCCAAATTCCTGGTCCAGTTTACAACCCCCCCCCCCCCCCCCCCCGAAGCTCCTTCTCCAGGTTTAGCGTGCCACAGTCTCCTGAGATGGGGGGGGATCAGGGTTGTAAATTAAAACTTATAAACAACCGTGTTGACCAGATGTCTTTGATTCCCTTATTCCACCCTTACTTTAGCCTTGAAAAGTTTCTTCCTCTGTAGTTTACATTAAAGTCAAATGTTTAAGTGCACTTTATTTAGCAACATACAGATACAGTGTTATGAGTAAGTTTGAGCCTTCTTTGGGGTACCCTTAATACATACACATGCCTCTTTTGTTTACATAAATCCACACAAAAAAAATTATGTTACTGCGGTTCAAGTCATATGTTGAAATCAAGTTGCTACTTCAAAAACTCTACCAGTGACAAACCGATGTAATGATTTTCCAAAAGGGTGCCCACACTTACTCATACCACTGTATCTAGGCCTACTTCCTGGAATTCCACATACTGCCAACATAAAGAAAGTGAATGCCCATTGGTCAAGCCGTCAAATATTCTTCTGTGTGTACATTATCTGTGATTAATCACAGCTGGGGGTAAAGGGGAAAACAAAGTCCAATGCATAACAACAGCATGTTTGTTGAAGAGCGTATAAGTCAGTTAGCAGCAGACAGGCACTAGCAGAACCCTCCTTCATCCCTCATCTCCCCCTTCTCCCCCCCAACGGACACACAGCAGTGAAGAGGGGGATGAGAGAGGAGACAGATGAATAGAGCAGCAGCACCTAAAGCAGGAAAGATCAACAGGATGGTACTATAACAAGAGCTTCGCTAAAGATACTTCTGAAAGCGACATAGTCCACATGAGCAAACAGTCAGTGTGTGGAAGGCAGTGTGTGTAAATGAATAGCCAGATACCCCCGGCTCATCCATCACCTTCCCTGACGTGCCAAGAACCTCTCGGATACTAAACACTTCTTAATGACCTTCACGCCAGGTGGGAAAGGTCGCCGCTAATGTCATTTCCAGGTTCCTCCAAGTTGACAAGTCACTTCCACTGACTTCTATGTAGATTTGCAACTATTTAAAATGGCTTTGTGAAGATGTAGCCTAATGACAGTGACAGTAGACAGTGAAAAAAAATCCTGAGCCTGAACTTAACGACAAGATACTGCTCTAACGACGACAAGATACTGCATAGTGACGTAACGTAGGCCTATTTTGATACATTATTCAAACATTTAATAGCCTGTGTCTGACCATTATTCAAGCCTGATAGTAGAAGAAAACCCTGAACCTGTAACACTTTCTGAGATAAGAATAACCTAATGGCTAATTATTATCAATGTTTTTATTTTTGCAAACTCTGTCAAGCCTGAAGTCAGGCATGGAGCCTGGATACCATCAGCCCTGTTGATACCGACACTGGCAACTCCAGTTTGAGATCTTGCAGCTTTTTTCCAACTTGGTGTCCCAGTGCAGCCCTCCTCTTTTGTTTATCTTCACGTTTTTATGACATTATCCATCCTGGCACTTATGACAGAACAGGTAAACAACACAAACAAACACGCATCCTCAGTTGGTATGAGTATAACAGATTTAATTGTAAAAAAGATAGACAGTAAAGTCACGTCCACAAAAAGTAACATGATGTTTTCATTGACAGTTCTACTTGTAAAGTGTAATGCAGTGTATTACGGATCCTGACCATTAAAAAATAATAATAATAAATAACAGGTGGTCAATCATCACTAGTCTTTGTCTTCTTTGTCTCTGGTGCACCGTTCAGTTGGCAGAAGTGCTCCGACATCGCTGCTAGAGCGCGATACCGATGAGAAATGGTGTTTTTCACTTCTTTAGGAAGCTCAGCATATCTAATAAGAGAAAATATCATCATATAAATAATTAGGAAGCTCAGCATATCTAATAAGAGAAAATATCATCACATATATAATAATATAGTTACATAAGGATAGTGGCCATGTATGTAAATTAATAGCCTGATTATCATCGACTTTCAAATCTCTTCGAGACTTGGTCTGACCAAGAACATACCAATTAACATTTCCCAAATGGCCTCCCTTGGTTTGCTAATGATTGTTTGCTTCCCAACAAAGTGGGAGGAGTTCCCGTATTTGAGGGAACTCAGAAAGTACTTGCATTGCTCTTGACCTGACAGGTAGCAGCGCTGAAGCTGTTGCGTCACTAGGAGGGCACGACCTGGCTAGTAAACTACAATACAATGCATTACATTGCATAACATGTACAAACACTGTTACATATGCACTAAAGTCAAAGTCAAAGTAAACTTTAATGTCCCAAAAAGGGAAATTCAAGTGGTCAGGGTGCTATACAAAGACAGGACTTAAGAACAGAATAAAAACATAAAATGACAGATAAATAAATACAACCCCCTCCCCCATGCCTCTCTGACTCCTCCAAAACAGCTGATTGCTACAATACATACATCTCTCTCTCTCTCTCACACACACACACACACACACACACACACACACACACACACACACACACACACACACACACACACACACACACACACACACACACACACACACACACACACACACACAGAGTGTCAAGTCCCTTGCTGGGAACTGTGTCTTTCATTAAAAATTCTGATTGCAGAGGGAACAAATGACTTGCTGAAACTGGCTGTTCTTATTTTCCTCTGCAGCAGTCTCCTGTTACTGCCTTGGCTAAACTGAAATTTGCTGCTAAATGTGTTATCAGGCAAAAACTCAAAATGTTGAAGCCCAACTCCAATGATGACAGTAGAGGTGTATCTGTACTACAATGATGACAGTAGAGGTGTATCTGTACTCCAATGATAGATTTTAGATTAAACTTATTTATTGTAATTATTCATATTTCAGGTGAAAAATATATACTTTTAATATTATATATATATTTTATATATAGATAGTTGCCATGTATGAAAATGTACAACACTGTTACACATGCACTAAATGTGTTATCAGGCAAAAACTCAAAATGTTGAAGCCCAACTCCAATGATAACAGTAGAGGTGTATCTGTACTACATTGATAACAGTAGAGGTGTATCTGTACTCCATTGATAACAGTAGAGGTGTATCTGTACTACAATGATGACAGTAGAGGTGTATCTGTACTCCATTGATAATAGTAGAGGTGTATCTGTACCAGGGCTTGACACTAACTTTTTCACTTACCTGCCATGTGGCTAGTGGTTTTCCTGAGTCACTAGCCATCCAGCTATTCTACTAGCCACAAATTTGATATTGTTTTATTTCTTTATCATTACGCTGTTCATCTAACCTCAGACTGCACATAGCTTTCTACATGGAAATAAATCAAACAAGTAGAAACTGTGTAACAGCTTTTTCTTGAACTTAGATAGAAACAATTGATACACAAGGCGTACAACGCAGAATAAATGCTATTCTGATATGTCATACCATTGAATAAGGTACCTGCCACATTGGCTAGTGGCACTGTAATTGTTACCAGCCACAGCCAAGTTTTACCAGCATTTGGCCGGTTGGCAGGTGCCAGTGTCAAGCCCTGATCTGTACTACAATAATAACAGTAGAGGTGTATCTGTACTCCATTGATGACAGTAGAGGTGTATCTGTACTACAATAATAACAGTAGAGGTGTATCTGTACTCCATTGATGACAGTAGAGGTGTATCTGTACTACAATAATAACAGTAGAGGTGTATCTGTACTACATTGATGACAATAGAGGTGTATCTGTTGGCTCTTCACAAATAATAATGAGCAGAGCCAAATACAGATCATCCTTCAAGTCTGTGATTATGTAAGATGGTAAACATATTTAAGAAAGATAAGCTACTTTAGTAGCATAAGTGAGGGGGTATCTGTGTCGAATGCATGTGTTGAAGTTGTGAAACATTAGTAAGACCAATGATGCAAATCAGAATTGAGAAAACACTGCCACCTAGTGGCGATATTGTGTCGTGTTCTATGACAGCACATTTTTACATACGTTTTGTCGAAGCCGTCCGGTTGGAAGCAGGGGTCCCACCCGAAATCACGAGGGCCTCTGGGCTCCACTATCTTCCCCTGTGAATATACAACCTGACTAGTTAATCACAGCAACATCATGTAGGATATATACAGTATATTTACCAACAGTCAAATGAAAGGCTACGAGGGTCATGGTAGGGTAATTCAAAACAGAAAAATGATAAAACTCCTGCACGGTGACCATTTTGCGTTAACTTCATTCAAAATGTTCCAATCTTAGACCTTCATACAGAACTTTTGTGAATTAAATTAAATTGAAAAAGTCAGTGTGCAGGAGTTTTATAGTTTTTTCTCTCTCATGAGCATCCAAGGGGTCATCTCCAACACACCTGCAGCTGCACAAAACCCCAACACAACACATACCTCTGTCTTCCCCCCGGATAAAAACATCATAATAAATAATAATAAAGTCCAGCGTGATTCCCATACCTCTGTTTTCCCCCTGAATAGCAATAATATAACAATAATCTAATAATCCCCAATTGAGGGTGATTCCCATACCTCTGTTTTCCCCCTGAATAATATTAATATAACAATAATCTAATAATCCCCATCTGAGGGTGATTCCCATACCTCTGTTTTCCCCCTGAATAGCAGCACAGGCTGGTCTTTGCCGGCACAGTAAGCGAAGGTGCAGAGCGCCCATGCGGACTTGTCCTCGAACCCGGCCAGCATCTTATGGAGCCCTGTTAAGGGGAGGAGGACAGCAGAACACACAGGACTCAGGAGAGCAGTGACGCTTAATGTAATAATAACAACATAGATTTTATATTCATTGCTTTTGTGTTGTATTTCATTATTATTCACTGCCTTTTATGGTTGTCTGTGAATCACTTTGGTGCAGCCCAGGTCTTTGTAAATACATTTGACATTGAATTGAGTAAATGTTATTTTGCTACTTTGTTATTTTACTATATCCCATCAGTGTGGAGTTTAAATGAAGACATTCCTCACCTTCAGGCTTCAGCTTATCCAGGAACCATTTACTAGAAAAGAAAAGGAAACAACAACAGATACATGCATGACATGAGGAAAAGAGGCCCATGGATAACGGTGATGACGTTTTACGTGTATGGGTATAATTTTAAATGTGGATGGTGGGGACATGATACCACTTTTGAGCTGAATCTAGCTCGTCCCCACCACTTTTTCCACAAATAAACACAAAATAAGCGTACCAGGACAATTTGCCATATTAACGTCTGCCACTTTCCAAGTCAAAGCTACACCTTTGCTTACACCTCATGTCAAAACTTACATGTATGGACCAGGCAGTCCACCCAGGGCTCTGAAACACAGACAGGTGTCTTCTACGATCACTGGCCCTTCAACCTGTTGAATGCAAAGTAAAACATGAAAAATGAATCGTTTAAAGTCAATATCTCAGGTTCATTTTTATTCAAAATAATGGAATTCCTGTGATAGTTCTACCACTTCAACAATTATCTATCGTTTTTGGAGGGACTTATATGTGTGGATCATTTATTGAATACAGTGTGTACACATTGATCCAAAGTAGTGGTTAACCTGCGATATACACTTTAAGATGCTGGCTCAATACAAACTAATTCATGTCAACATAGAAATATGCAGGTGAGCCTCTTACCTCCTTAGCAGCTTCTTTACATTTCTGAATGGAGATGTCATCTGGCTCCCCCTGGTATTCTGGCACTGCAGACGACATTCATGTTAACCCTCTGAGGTCTAAGGCTTTTCAGAGGCTTTTAGGCTGCTTGCACCACCGTAACATTTTCAAGTATTTTCATTTCATATATATACATTTGGGACCTGGAAGGTCTGAGGTTTCCAATGGTGTGACTTATATGTTTCAATGACAAAAACTCACAGGGTTACAGATTTGTTTTTGGAGACACATTGCCCTCTGAAGGGCACTCGGACCTCAGAGGGTTAACATCATTCATTTCAAGACGAGACAGTGGATTATTCCAAGTGGTGTACTACACGTTGCATCTCAACAGAGTTAACAATGCAGACTCTTACAGTCAAGCTTCTTGGAGATCAGCTTATAAGGAAACTTGTCTCCCAGAATCTGGACAACCTTTTCAAACAGAAAGACATTAAATTAGTTGACAGCAAGGCACTTGTCTAAACCACCAAGCCACACACTATCAGTCAAACATTTCTTTATGTATATGATGTTATCACTGACGTGTTTGTGAAATAAGCAGACACATAGGCAATACACATGTCTGTGTGCAGAGATTAGTTGTGTACTGTGATTGAGTCCAATTCATGATCCCCTGATTATGTACAGGCAAAGGCGTCAAGCTGTATACAATCGGATTGTATTGCATGCGCGTAGAAGAAGTTATGTGTACCTCTTCTAGTTTTTTGGCATTTCCAGTCACAAAAACCACTGATCTTCCAGACGGTACCGCCATGCTTCCAGTCCAAGTTGGATAAAAAATATCCGGAAGAAAATTACATCCGGTTCCATGATATACCCGATTGACCAATCAGAACGCATTGTTTATGTACGGCCGAGAAATGTGTCCGGGCTGACAAGGCGTCCCATAAAGTGTGGCACATGTGGACATTTGGATGCAGCAGGTTGACAATTTGACAAGGGGCGTATAAAAGTTTTGTTACTTTTTGTTTTGTTATATTAAGCCCTTACGTATGCGTATAGAAACAGTTTTGTTTGTAATGCAATATGGCATGTGTGTGAACCGTAGTTAGCACAGGTTTTTTGCTGACCAATCTGATCAGTGGTGTGCCTGTTGTTGCTGCTAAACAAGACAGTATTGGCAAAATATTCCCCCCCTTATGCTTTAGTCTGAAATAGTTAGAAAGGAGTCCAGAAGAATGAACTTGTTGCCACGAACCACAGAGGAGCTGAGCTCGGTGGACTACTGGGAGAGTTTCTTTCGGAAACGTGGAGAGAAGGCGTTTGAATGGTATGGGGACTACCACTCTCTCTGTGGAGTGCTGCACAAATACATCAAAACACGCGATCAGGTAACTCGTTTTGTATAATTTTATTCATAGGGGTCAATTAAATTGAATAAAATGATCTTGTAGTGTGTAGTGTGGTGTGTATAGCTGGGGTGTGTATTTGTTAATGGGGTTAGAGAGACAGGCATGTTTGCCTGTTTGCATGCTTTGGGTCCATCCCTGCACATGTTAATTGTCTTTTGTTTGCCTATTGTGTTGATATGTTTTTATCTGTGCCCAAAACAAATTTCTTCCTAGACGAGACAATAAAGGCTATTCTATTCATCCTATCCTAAAACGTGTATCTGAGTTCACAGTGTCTAGACCCAGGGATGACTGGAGCACTCAGTAACCTTTTTTAGAGTTTAAAAAATATATATTTTGGTGCACACAATGACTGATGTTTCGGCGCACCTGCACCTTCCTCAGAGTCAAAGCTTTTGACTCAGAGTCTTTTGACTCTGAGGAAGGCGCTGGTGCGCCGAAATGTCAGTCATTTTGTGCACCAAAATAATAATAAAAACCTCTAAAAAAAGTTGCTGAGTGCTCCAGTCATCCCTGGGTCTAGTCACTGTGAAGTAGCTTGTCTTGATACTGCTGTCCTCAACGGTGAGCACCACCAAGGCTGAAGCGCAGACATCCCCTCTTCAATGTGTATCTGAGTTGTTCTAATCCAGTGGTTCTCAACTGGAACAGTCTTGGGACCCACCATTTTCCACTCTCATTCGGTCGCGACCCAATTTTTTTAGCGTTCAAGTCAATTCAATGCAATTCTCAAAATGTAACCAAGACTCGAATGACTGGTTGCACGCTATCTATCTCGCATAAACATTCAGATTGTATGTATGACAACAGATGACACAGAGTTCACAAGCCTATCAAAATAAAAGTTGTAAATTGTTGCAGGAAAAGTTGGATTTTTTTTTTTTTTAGAATTACGTTTTTTTTACACCAAGGCTCCGCAACCCACCCATGACCCCTCCGCGACCCACTTTTGGGTCGCGACCCACCAGTTGACCACAAGCATCAAGGATATCTGGGCTTCCATAACTCCCATGCACTGTTTTTGCCACTGACTTCAATGTTAAACGCATCATGGCCATTATGAAGACAGAGAATGTCCTAACCAAGTATTGACCATTGCATGTTATGTAGAAAGTACCAAATTTCAACTGATTTAATGTGACCCAAATTTTTATGAAGAAAAATGTGATTTTATAACAATATTCTAATAATTTGAAAACCCCAATTCATGGGTTTTTTGAGCTGGAAGGCCAACGTATATAAAAAGAAAAAAAATAATGATTGGAATAGTTAAAAAACTGGGCCATGAATCTACAATCCATGACAGTTTAACATTATTGATGGAATTATGGAAATAAATCAACTTTTTCATGGTATTCTAATAAAAAGGCCTGGAGCTGTATTTAGTAATGGCTTTGTTTTGGTCCCGTGTAGGTGCTGGTGGTAGGCTGTGGCAACTCTGAGCTCAGTGAGCAGCTGTACGATGTGGGCTATCGGCAGCTCACCAACATAGACATCAGCGAGACGGTGGTGTCACACATGAACCAGCGCAACGCCGAGCGCCGACCGGACCTCACCTTCCAAGTAGGGATGCACAGATACACATTTTTTCACTTCCGATCCGATCCCGATATCTTAATTTGGGTATCTGCCGATACCGATACTACTCCGATCCAATGCCAAAATCACATATATGCATGGGTTCCAACTTGAGGTAGGCCCAAGCAGACTATTTGGTCAAAAAAGGGAGTCAGAAGAACAGGGAACCAATTAATAAGCAAAAAGTAACAAGTAAAAAAGTAACAATCCCATCCTGAAAACGAATATGCAAGTGTTATGATTTCAAATTAACATTTCACCTGACTTAATGTCTCTATCAGGAAAATTCCGATATTTTGGGAAAATTCCGATCCGATCCGATCTTTGAAATATGTTGATATCTGAATCCGATACCGCTACCGATATCCCATCCCTACTTCCAGGTTCTGGACGCCACTCAGACGGGCTTTGAGGACGGCAGTTACCAGGTGGTGTTGGATAAAGGCACCCTGGACGCCATGGCGTCCGAAAAGGAAGGCGTGCTGGCCACCAACATGCTGACGGAGATCGCCAGGGTGCTGGCCGTCGGCGGCCGCTACGTCTGCGTGACTCTGGCCCAGGAGAACGTGGTGCGTCTGGGGGTGGAGTTCTTTGCCAAGGCCGGCTGGGCCGTTCGGCTCCACTGCATGACCAAAGAGCAGGATGAGGACTCCTCGGAGTCCACGTTCGCCTTGCCGGTGTTTGTTCTCGTCTGCACCAAGTTCCGCCAGCCGCCGCCGTTCGCCGTGCTGGAGATGTGCTTGGGAGAGGACGGGGCGCCTAAGAGACACGCGGCGGTGCCGGAGATTCTGGCCGCGGTGAAAGACCGGCAGACGTACGCGCTCTTGCGCCAGAAGCTCCAGAAAGGCACGGACTCTGGCAGCAGCCCGGCGCTCACGCTGTGCCACACGGCCACCGGGCGGCCGCGATACACCCTCACCGTGCAGGACAGCCCGCCCAGTGCCAAGGTGCCCCGACTCAACCAGTTCGCCATCTTCATCGGTGAGGTTAGATAGATAGATAGATAGATAGATAGTTTATTTGTCCTTTTGTAAAATTATTCTGTGCCATTTTCAGTGCATCTGATACAATTACAAAGATTACAATTACAATTACATTGGTGAGGTTTAGCCTGCAACCTGTGAGTGCTTTCCAATAAGCGACCTTGCCTCCTCCACTTGTGCTTGTCTCCTCGCCCCACCTCCTGGTCCCTCCTCCGTGGAGAAACCGATAAAGTTTCCCAGCTGTCAGCCTAGCCACAACAACTTTTGAGGGACTGTTTTCCATTCACCATCCCAATTGCAAATGAGAAGAAGACTTTAAAATTGAGCGTTTTGCAAGATATTGAAATATAATGCTGTGGTCAGTGATGTCATCATGACATATTACTTCCTGGTACGAGGAGACAAGCACAAGTGGAGGAGGCAAGGTCGCATATTGTAATGCACTCAGGGTCTACTTTGGTGCTGTGTGTACAGCTGTCATTGCTGTTGATGTCATGCAAAGAGACCACTTTATCAGTGGAAGCTATTTATCTTTCTTAAAGTTGGTAATGCATAAATCCCTTAATATACTGACATTGTATTTGCCAATTTTCACACAGTGGACAGCACAAATGGACTGATATGGTGTACTTTTTTTAACTGCTATGCTATGAAAATACAGTATGTGCAGCCAGGACAGCCGCAGAGGGGGCGACAAAGTAATCAGTTGTTCGGGGCCCAGGGAGACATTGTATTGTAGTCCAGTCTTTCTCAACTGGTGGGTCGCGACCCAAAAGTGGGTCGCGGAGGGGTCATGGGTGGGTCGTGGAGCCTTGGTGTAAAAAAAACGTAATTCTAAAAAAAAAAAAACTTTTCCTGCAACAATTTACAACTTTTATTTTGATAGGCTAGTGAACTCCGTGTCATCTGTTGTCTTAGATACAATCTGAATGTTTATGCGAGTTAGATAGCGTGCAACCAGTCATTCGAGTCTTGGTTACATTTTGAGAATTGCATTGAAATGACTTGAACGCTAAAAAAATTGGGTCGCAACCGAATGAGAGTGGAAAATGGTGGGTCCCAAGACTGTTCCAGTTGAGAACCACTGTTGTAGTCCATTGTATGTATTGGATGGGGGGGGCCCTTTCAGATGACTTTGTCCTGGGCCCAGCAAAAGCTCTCAGCGGCCCTGTGTGCTGCACAGCAGTTAATAACATCATCGCTCCTGAAACAAACACAAATTAATACTGACATTGTATTTGCCAATCTTCACACACTGGACAGCAAAAATATGTAGTGGCGTGGTGTACTTTTAACTGCTATGTGCAACTGCTTTTCTATGAATAACTTACAGTAATGGATGATGTGCGGCACAGTTTATAACGTCTCTCATAAACCCAAATGACTTCGCAGTAGGGATGCAAACGATTAATCGACTTTAAACGATCAATGCGTTAATCGATTAAAAAACATTAATCGCAATTAATCGACAATTCAACTGACAAGAGACCCTGGTGAAATGGGCATGTGAAGACTGTGTGTGAGGAGGGGTGTGAATAATGTGAATATTTAAATCTCCTTTGGATTAAAGAGTTGAAATAGAATTCATTTAAATGTGGTATTTTATCTCATTTTTTAATTCAATTTTTTAGATTTGGTAGTTTTTTTTCGAGAAACATTGAGATTTCGGGGGGGGGGAAACGCAGCTGATCAATTAATCGTAAGTCGATTGATAAGGCATGAATTAATCGATAATTTGCATCCCTACTTCGCAGTGCCACAAGGTCGTGAGTCGGACTGGCTGTACGGCTTGACGGTGACTTTCATTGTTTGTCCTCTAGTTTGTCTCTAATCCCTACTAATGACCTTCGCAGTGCCACAAGGTCGTGAGTCGGACTGGCTGTACGGCTCTGCGGAGGGCCGTGTGCAGCTCGCTGCCAGCGCCAACTTCAAGCGGCTGGTCATCGCCTCCATGCACCGGGACCAGGAGTACCAGGACATGCAGGCCATCCAATCAGAACTCTCGCCCATGGTGATGGAACTCGCCCCACCGGGCATGCCAGCCAATCAGCAGGTAGACAAAGCTTTGCCTTAGTTTGAGCTATATGGCTGTATGGATTTTGTGCGACGTAGAACTAGCAGAGTTCGGCATAGAACGTTAGTAAACCTCCCTCCAGAAGCCTCATACAGTGTCGGTAGAACGTTAGTAAACGTCCCTCCAGAAGCCTCATACAGTGTCGGTAGAACGTTAGTAAACCTCCCTCCAGAAGCCTCATACAGTGTCGGTAGAGCTATCGGTCTGGTCCTTCAGCTCAGCGGTATCATGCTGTGCATCCCATGCCCAAACTGGAGCATTGACTGGTAGGTGGCAGGTTCGAGCCCTGAGTGATGAACCAGTGCAGATCATCTCAGTTACATTTTGCCCTACTACCCAAATGAGGTCCAGTCCAGAGAGAGATGGGATGGGGTTGGGAAATGACCGGATTGGAACCCCAAGGGCATTTAGCCTGGGCATGGACAGGTGCCTTTGTTCGCTCAGACACGGCAGCCTTCTCATGCAGTTCACTTTCATCAGGGCTATACATTAACACCTGCCAACCGGCCAAATTTTGATTTCAATTCAATTTTTAATTCAATTTGGCTGGTAGAAAAGAAACCTTTAGTAGCCACTTTAACCCATTAATGGCTCGTGAGACTAGCATCTACTAGTCATTTTGTCTGGTTATGAAAAAAACTATAATTACTACCTTCACCATGGACCCTGTAAGAGGACTTGTAACCTGGTTATAATAACCTGGTAGGTAAATTCACTTTTTATATGGAGAAAAACCCTTGTTTACTAACAGTGGCCAGTATCACACTGTATTATGCTGCTATTCATTTCCAGAGGCCTCCAGCCATCTTTAAACTCTGCTGATACACACACAAACAGACAGACACTTGCAAGTGATGTCATATCCTCCCCCTGTCTCTCTCCAGGTGCCCTTCCTGTCCGTGGGGGGAGATGTGGGCTGGCGTCAGGTGGTGGGGCGGGGGGTGAGCGCGCTGACGGGGGAGTACACCGTGGAGGACGTGAGGGGCGACGGCGGCCATCTTTACAGGAGACTCGTCTTCCTCAAGAACGACCAGCTGGTGCAGTCTGAGAGCCGCCTCTGCACACACAACGCAAAACGTGAGTCATATACCGCGGCACTATGTAGGATTAAAAAAAGTTTAAATAATCACTGTCCGGAGTCAGCCGATGCTTATTTGAGTCACTAGCAAGAGAACGATGACTCTTGCGACCACTTTCACGGTCCGTCCACTGAGAGCCCCAAATGAAAATTTTGACAGAGCGGCCCGCCATGAGTGTCATGGGAAACACTTCTCATATGAAAAAATCGCTTTACACTCAGATTTATATCAACTGCTGGCATTCTGTGATGAAAAACATTCTCACTGCGAGTTTATTTAAACAGCATTTTTTCATGACGGTGTAGATTTTGAGACAGGCATGCCACGGGCACCGCGCAAACTACGTAATCCTACATTGTGCCCCTTTAAGAGGATAGTTATGCTTATATGCTAACATCACTAATAGAATAGTAGTGCTTGTAATGCAGTGTTAGCAGAGGTAAACAGTAACCCTAATAGAATAAACTTGGGCAAGTCATTTACAGTATAGTGCTTGCTGCTTGTAAGTACATTTTATTGGGTACAGGTCTTTTCGTCGAATGGATTCTTGAGAGGGGACCATTCGAACAAAACGTTGGACCATTCGTATAAGGCAGGGGATCTTTCGTCGAGGACGTTCCGTCTACCGCAAAAGCCTTCGAAACGTCCTTAAAATTGAACTAAAGATCCTCATTAGACGAATCGTCTCGAATTCCATTTTATTCATACAGCACATTTTGAAGCAGTGCAAACTGACCAGAGTGCTGTGCAGTGTCTGACTAAAACAATAAAAGAAGAAAGCATATTAGCAGCATGGTAATAAAGCATATTAGCAGCACTCCAATAGACAAACTAATGCAGTAATAACAGAGATGATGAACACAGTCGCCCTAGTGGAATGCCCTTGGCTGATACATTCATTTATGTTCTAATGAGTTCAGTTGTAAGCAACTGGAGAACTTGATGGAGCTTGAAAAACGTTTCATTCCTCATCCTGGAAGCTTCATCAGTTTACAAATTACAGACTTTATCTGTTGTGTAATGGGGTCATTAATTCAATAATTTCATAACTGTGTAAATCCAAATAGTCATCCTCATATTTCTCCGTCATGTCTTCTTCCCATTTCAGCATCTGCAGCACGCAAGAAGAAGAACAAGCGGAAGGCCAACCCCTCGGCCTCAGAGGCTCCGCCCCCCAACGCAGCCCCTGATGCCTCCAGCGCCATGGCGATAGATCACAGCGTTCTCTGCTGCTCACACCACGAGGTCATGGTGGCTGGCATGGCCATGCTAGGACTGAGGCCCAGTGGCAACAGTGGTAAGACATGGGATCTGGTATAAATCCCACAGTGGTAAGATATGGGATCTGGTCTAAATCCCACAGGGGTAAGATATGGGATCTGGTATAATTACCACAGTGGTAAGATATGGGATCTGGTCTAAATCCCACAGTGTTAAGATATTAGGCCTTGAGCCAGGACCCAAAAATTGACCTCTCGCAATCGAACGGGTGGGCAAGTTCTAAGCTGTTTTTTTGACTTCTTGGACATCTCAAGTAAACAGTTTGGAATGATAACCATTGCAAACAGGTAGCTTTTTGGTAATTATCATGCGTTGAAATGGTGGACCAGTAAAATGAAAATGTGAAAATCGGTATTGTGGTTCTTTGCTATTATGTAGTTTGTTGACCACACAAGGTGCTTGAATTACCTCAGGGATGCTTCCCCTTCTATTAAGACCCTACAGGGGTTGTTAGACCACACTAAGAGGCCTAATAGAATGACCTCAGCAATTTGTGAAGGACAAAATGTGATAAAAAGGATAACATATGAAATCCGTTTTTTTTGTTTTTGCTTTTTTTACTTTTTTACTTTTCCCCCAACAGCAAAGCAACACCAAAAAATATAATGAATTAACACATACTAACATGTGACAACCATGTACATTAATATGGCATGATAACCATTGCAAAGAGGTAGTTAGTGAAAGATCATGCGTTGAAATGGTGGACCAGTAAAACGGAAATGTGAAAACTGTATTGTTGTTCTTTGTTATTATGCAGTTTGTTGACCACAGGGAGCTTAAATTTCCTCAGGGATGCCTTCCCTTCAATCAAGACCCTAAAATAGTTGTTAGACCATACCAATAGACCTAATAGAATCACCTAAGCAATATATGAATGACAAAATGTGATAAAAATGACAGCATATTAAATCTTTTTTTTTTAAACTTAAACTTGTCCTGCAACAGCAGGAATAACATGAACAAACACCATGAACAAATACACATTAACCATATTAAAATAAACTAAAGAGCATTATTTCAGTCCTCAAGATCTGACTGAGTCCAGTAAGCATCTGGAAATATGTCAACATGATTATCCTCTTCATGCTGATATACGCATGTCTGAAGTTTTTGGAGGGTTGTGCATTTTGAGCTACTTCTCAGACATTGGCAATCCGACAGTTTACATTGATGGCTGCACTTGCAAGACATCAGTTGTAGCACTGCCTCAGGGGCTGGAGATTGCCGCATCCACTGTATAGTGTGCTGGTCATTTTCATAGTTGGCCCAGCCATGGTCAAGTGGGCTTGGGATTTGTGGATGCTGCTGAATACTTGCTCTCAAGATGCCAGCCTGATGGTTGGCAAACATAGCATGCATGAGGAGGCAGTCCTCACATGGTGGAAGTTGTCTTGATTCACACTCTCCATGCTGAGTGCAGAAAAACTGGTAGCAGGTTGTATTTATGTTCTACGTATTTGTCGATGTTATGTAGAGTTGGCACCTAAATGCTTCATCAATACATCCATGGACAGCTCCAAGTCCTGTCCCAGCTTATGAAAAACTGCTTGAAAGAGCTCTGATCTCATCGTGAGCTTTAGGGCTCTGAGCTTTCCACGGCCTGCACTGTCCTTTTGTGTTTTTATGATTATTTTTTGTATTTACTTTACATTATTTTTCTATTGAAGCCCTAGCCTCTTCCCCCTTACATTAGATAATGTGTATTTCATGTTAAGATATTCCCTATCAAATAACCTGGTGGCTCGGTGGTACTCGCACTGGGTACAAAGTAGTTCAAGAAAACTGTCGTAGTGTACCCCGGCTGGCTTTAACGTCGTAACGCAGTCCCTCTGTTATAACCTTATTGTCACCAAATGGTGATGGCCAAGTCTCAATCGGTTATCTAAGACTTCCTGCATTGTTAGTAGGGATGCACGATGTCAAAAATTTCGGGCGATACCGATATCCGATTATGATATTCCGGTTTTGGCCGATGACCGATATTAACCGATACCGATGTTTTTCTTTCTTTTAAAAAAAAAAGAGATGACAATGATGCAAGCAAACAGAATTTTTGAATGTCGTCTTATTTCCAAAAACACTTTTTAACTCCCTGTGATAATTAGATAAAAAAATAGAGACAAAATAGAAGACAAACAGTGAAAGTCATCGTCAAGTCCATTCTTTTAGAACCGTAACATATAAAAAAAAACATCGGCATTAACATCGGCCCAGTTTTACCCATCAGACCGATGTCCGATGTGTTGAATATCGGCCGATATCGGCCGATACCGATACATCTGGCCGATACATCGTGCATCCCTAATTGTTAGCAATGTTGTTATAATGTAGTTGAGCGTTTTCAGCCAAGAGTGAATTGGCCTGTCGCCAGGCCCATTTGCAGTAGGAGGCTATCAGAGGTGGAAAGAATTACCATACTTGTTTCAAATTCTACTCAAAGTAGAAGTAAAATTACCTCTTTAAAAATCTACTTGAGAAAGTTAAAAAATACTAAAAAAAAATGTAATTTGAGGAAAAGTTAGTTTTCAGTTGGTCTGTCTATTGCTTTCCTTAAATAGCACCCTTCGTGACCTCTGTCTATCTCTACACAAGTCATCTTCCAATAACCTGGCAATCGTGACAGCAAAATTCTGTGTGCCCTGGTGTGGCAAAATTGCAGGCCTAGGGTTAGCTCATTGATACAATAGCCCATTACTCTGAATTTAGGGGTCTGGATTTCATTGTGTTTGGGTCTGGGACCTTCCATTTCAAAGGCTGGGACGCCTACCAAAGGCAATAGTCTGATGCATTTCATTTAATTCCCTGTTGTGGGATTACATTCATGAATAAGTTTTGTTAATAAATAATAAGTCTTCTATATCTTCTAAAAAAGGCTTTCAGGCTGCGTTGCTATACAGATCTAGTCCCTGGTGTGTGCTCTACTATTCTCAGCCAGTCGCTTGCAACTCTATTGTGTCCCACCGTCTGTGGGCTATCGGACTAATGGTATGGGGCCGGCGGGCCCTAGATAGTAATCCAATAGATTAGTCCAAAATAGATAATTTATGGTAAATGGTAATAACACACAATTTCCCTTCATGTCTGACAGATTTTCCCCTTTATTTCAATTTTGCCTTCCTCAGTACTCAAGGTAGATGTAAGTAAAATACTTGGGCCAAATTGTAATTTGAGTAAAAATAAAATCACCCACTTTAATAACTACCTTGGAAACTACAAGTTACACATCAAAGTACTCAATTACAGTAATTTGAGCAAATGCAATTGCTGGAGGTTATAGAACTTAAGTATGAGGTGGCCCCTTGTCAGTATATCAGGAATATACACATCGCCACTAAAAGTGTATAGGCCTTTTCCTCACACATGTGTTATGTTTAAGCATGCATGTACAAACCCCAACTCCGATGAAGTTGGGACGTTTGGTAAACAGTGAATAAAATCAAAATGCTATCATTTTCAAAACATTCAATCTATTCATTAGATGGAGAATAGTGAAAAGACAACATATTAAGTGTTAAAACCGAGAAAAAATATTGTTTTGGGGGACATATGTACTCATTTCTAATTTGATAAATCCAACACGTCTCAAAAGAGTTGGGACGGGGATCAGTGAAATTTAGTAAACATCCAAATAAGATAAAACAACAAAGAAGAACATTTCAAAATGAATTGTACTGACGGACAATATAGGTGTCCAGGTATAAGATCATCACAGAGAGGCTGAGTCACTCAGAATTAAAGATGCAAAGGGAATAATTACCATAGTTATTACATACATTTTTGAATTCCCTTTGATTTACCACGATTGAGTGTATATAAGACATATTTTTGTTAATAAAATCATTGTATAGGTTCATGACATCATGAAATATATATTGGCTGTAGTCTCACTCTAATTCCTGGAGTGCTAGAGCTATTGAAAATTGACCATATTAAGAATGCTTAATGCATGAAAATGACACAGGGGTTTAACATTCTCCTAAGCACCTGAGCTCACTTGAAATAGACCCAGAATACATGGGAAACTGTCCTTCGCTTACAGAAGTCAGCAGAAGTTGTAGAAGTCCATTCTTTTTGACAATAATAGAGCATTGCACATCCTGTGCTACAGTGAAAATGGACCATCCAACTTGTGTTAGTGCTAGCTTCAAAAGTCAGCCTCCATGATGGCATGCGGATGCAGTAGTGCATTGGTTAAGATGTTCTCACTCATCTGTAGAGTTAAATACAGTGCTGAATGGTATAAATGGGTTTTAAACAGCATGAAAAGCCACTCATGCATTATATTTTGAAGGGAGATCTTCGATTACTGCCACATATTAAGGTCAAATTGCATTCTCTACTATGTTTTAACAGTTTGGCTCCATCATAAGGACCAGCATGTGATAAAATGGTGGGTTTTTGGTCAAGACCTGTCACACTGTAAGCACTACAGAAAGGAAAACATTGCAAAACATGACCAGGAATACACCCACCATTTAAGCTGGTGAAATCATGTCCAAGATAGGAATTAACACTGTTTTTTATATAAAATCATCTCATCGGTTAATGTATTTAACTGTTAAGTGTTGTCTTTTGTTTTGTTTTTAGTCTTCCTCGACATTTGCTGCCATTTATTGTCCCCGTCCCAACTCTTTTGAGACGTGTTGGATTTCTCAAATTAGAAATGAGTACATATGTCCCCCAAAACAATATTTTTTCTCGGTTTTAACACTTAATATGTTGTCTTTTCACTATTCTCCATCTAATGAATAGATCGAGTGTTTTGAAAATGATAGCATTTTGATTTTATTCACTGTTTACCAAACGTCCCAACTTCATCGGAGTTGGGGTTAGTACAAGAAAAGGTATTGTACTTGAATTGATGTCTATCTCTGATATTGTCTAAAGAGTGCCTCATACTTAAGTACTACTTATTACTACTTAAGTGTTTTTGGGAAACTCAGCCGAAGACGATATTATAAGAGTTACCAGCAGGGACAGCCAGATGAAGGTAGATATTTGAGCAGAAGGAGACAAATGCAAGCAGATAAAGCTCATAGAGTCAACTCCATCTGTCAGGCACAGACACACAACCACTGCCACACCAACACGCATGCACATTATGTGTTTTCTCTGGGTTATGTGTGGAATGATCAAAATTTGAGAATAGCATAACATATGAATCTAGAAACCACCACTTATTTTCACATAGTAAATGTACTTTCATTACCAGACACTGAAGCAGTAACTGTAAGGGAATGCAACTCTTCAATTTCTTGATTGTTAATAATCGTCAAACATGTAATCTATTATTCCCTGTTACTGGCCTGCTCTCTGGACTCTTCATACAGTATGTTGCTTTGAAGGTGGGGTGATCCCTCACCCCCACTGCTTTCAGTACAGAGTGGGTCAGTCTGTTGATTTGGGACTTTACTTTTATGGTTAGATTTCCAAACCCCAGTGATTGTATCATAGGCATGCACAGATATAGGAACGGACTTTGTGGTGCTAAAGCACCTGCCCCTTCGCAGTATTGGACGAAAAAAAGGCCCTTTTTGAACGTTCCATTTTTATTTTGTCACAATGTGTTCCATATTGGCATGATCATCTACGGTAGAAATTCTTGAGATCAAAAGCATGTGACAATTCCCCCTGATATAATATAGTTTATAATAAAAGGGTGAATAACTTATGTCTCAAGGGCCGTTTACGGCCCCAGATGTAATTTTAATCTTATGCAGTTTCACATGGAATTTGACATGCTTTGTAAAGAACTCTTAGAAATTTAATTTGCAATACAATTAAGTTGTTTTCAGGGGACCTAGTGGAGGTGGGGTCTGTTGTGAAGGTGCCCACCTTCAATATAGGCCTAAACTGCCGGGGGAAATCCTGATCTGTGTTCATAGTGCAGCCTTTTATAAAATTTGAAGTGGCCCACGAATGAAAACGGCTCCCCACTCCTGCTCTAACCTAGCAAAGCAACTGGAAGTTCCACACGCCCCCCGCCCCCACCTTGAGCACCTGCCCCCAAAAATGTCTGTGCATGCCACTGGATTGTATAGTGTAGTACACTCTCAACAACAGCATGGTACAAAAAGTTACTTTATCCTCTCCAAACACCCTTAGTTGATGTAAAAAGTGAAGTCTCTGCTTCATCAAAGAGGTCTTTGTCTACATATCAAATTCGAGTGTGTCTCTAAATTAGTTTACATTTAAGTACAGTACACTTTGTTTGGATAATGAAACTTTTTAAAGAAATTTTTTAAGAAAATTTGTAATACAAAACCCACCTGTATTGTAATGTACTGGCAAAATTGTGTGGTGAGGCATAGAAGATTTATTTTTCTTACCCAATGTACCAGTATTTTCACTCTTGAGAAATAAACCCTCATTTTAAACGAAAAGTCAGTGAAAATGGGGGCCTGAACTAAATTAAGTGGGAAATATGTGTAATGTGCCCTTTGAACTATCCAAGAATTTTGTATAACATCTTTTCCTATAAATATATTTATCTCACAGTCATTTTTATGTTCAATTTATCAAGATATTAGCAAATTAGCCTAGGCGTTTTTAGTGTAAAATGGTTCAAATAAGAAATGCATGAGAAATATGATAAAGCTACTGTTCTGCAAAGGTTATCATACCAATTCATAAACTAGACATATATAGCAATAATAAAATACCAACAAGACTTTGCCCACCCTTTCGATTGCGATCGGTGGTCTGGCTCATGGACTATATGGGGTTGGGTAGAAGTAATCACCACGAGGTCATGGTGGCTGGCATGGCCATGCTAGGATTGAACCCCAGTGGCAACAGTGGTAAGACATGGGATCTGGTCTAAATCCCACAGTGTTTAGAAGTAATCACCACAGGGGCCACAGTGGTAAGACATGGGGTGGGTTGGGTAGATGGGTAGAAGTAATCACCACAGTGGTAAGACATGGGGTTGGTTGGGTATAAGTAATCACCACAGTTATAAGACATGGGGTGGGTTGGGTATAAGTAATCACCACAGTTATAAGACATGGGGTTGGTTGGGTATAAGTAATCACCACAGTGGTAAGACATGGGCTCGGGTATAATTACAACAGTGGTAAGACATTTTCATTTATCCTTTATTTAGCCAGGATTGTCCCATTGAGACTACAGTCTCTTCTGCCAGTGAGTCCTGGTCAAAATGGCAGCATACATATAGTTACAGACACAGACAAACACAAAGACAAAAAGGAAAATAAATGTACAAAAAACACATTAAAAAGAATAAGTTTACATAAAACGTATTTTGAGATTAAAAGTAGCCTATGTGCTGCATAGTCAGAAACAATGACACACCCCATGTGTAGACATGGGGTTGGGTATAAGTTATTACCCCAGTCGTGGGTCTATTGATGGTTCTGTTGTAATGTCCACAGACCAACTGATCTCGGTTCTGTTGTTATTCCCCAGACCAACTGATCTCGGTTCTGCTGGTGGGTCTGGGTGGCGGAGGTCTGGCCCAGTTCCTGCATGACTTCGTTCCGTCCTCGCGGGTCGACGTGGTGGAGCTGGACCCGGCGGTGCTGGACTTGGCCCAGACCTGGTTCGGGTTCAAGACCAGCGAGCGGCTCAACGTGACCCTGGCGGACGGACTGGCACACATCACCTCCCTGCAGAGCCAAGGTGAGAGGAAGGGGAGCGGAGACCGGGGGCATGAATGGTGGCACACGATTGGCCTTTATTTTATGGGCTGTGAAGATGTTAAAAACTATGTATATCACTTTTAGCTACAGACTTTGCATGGATGCATGAAATGTTCTACAAATACGTTTCATTTTATTGTTACTGCTTTTGTTGTTTGAAGAGTATGGTCACAACATCTTGTTTGAATGAGTGTGTGAAGGTGTGTTGTCTTGGTATGATGTAATGTTTTGTCTTGTACTGTCTATATTGTCCAGGTTCAAGGGGACCCTACTGAAAATGAGATGTTGCATCTCAAGAGGCTTTCCCCATGTGCAAATAAATAAATATAATATCGGATCAGAAGTTAAGCAAACTTTGGAGTTCTCACCATTTTTTCAGAAGCTGGGATATTTTTGTGTCAGCTCTTAGAATGTTCAAGTACCGTTAGAAAGACTGAGAACAAAACCCTTCCTCCTCAGAGGGGTAAAGGCTTTTATTATAAACAATATTATAACATTCAGTCGTAATAACAATTTACATTTCCCTGTTAGTGCAATACATCTCCCAGACATGTGTGCCCGGAGCACTGTGCAATTCTTTGGGTGCGTTCCAATATGCGACCTTGCCTCCTCCACTTGTGCTTGTTTCCTCGTACCAGGAAGTAATATGTCATGATGACATCACTGACAACAGTATTATATTTCAATATCTCACAAAAGCTCAATTGTAAAGTAATTTTCTCATTTGCAAACTGGATGGGGAATGAAGAATAGTCCCCCAAAATTTTTTTGGGCTAGGCTGACAGCGGGGAAGCTTATTTATTTTCTTCACGGAGGCGGGGCATCAGCAAAACGTGAGGCCACAAGCACAAGTGGAGGACGCAAGTCACATATTGGAATGCACCCACTATGTGTGTATCTATCTTGCTCTCCACAACACCTCCCCTATCTGTCGCTTCCGCTGACGTTCCACCTCGTCTCTATTTATAGGTGGCCATGCGTATGATGTCATCGTGTTCGATGTGGACAGCAAGGACCCCAGCCTGGGCATGAGCTGTCCTCCTCCTGCCTTCGTAGAAAAGGCCCTTTTGGAGAAGGTGTTCAGCTTGCTAACCGCACGAGGTCAGCTCCACATTTACATGCTTTAATTTAGTTTAGTTTAGTTTGTTTGACTGCAGTTCTTTTTTTGAAGCAACAGGGTACACATTGATATGAATAAATACTGTTAATAATTATTTTCTTAAGGTTTTTTGGGGAGGCTTTTTGCCTTCATTCTTGAGCACGAGGTCAGCTCCACATTCCCCATAAATGCTGTATATGTATATATTTTCTATCTCAATTCCATGTTAGACTGCAGTTCTTTATTAGAAGCAATTTGGTCACACATTTACTGAATAAATGATTTTTATAGTTTTAACCAGGGATGGAAATAAGCACCCATCCACCAAATTTTTCAACTCACCAGTCACTTTTACTGGTAAAAACTGTGAGAATTTTAAATCTACCTGTCACCGTGACTGGTGGGGAAAAAACTTAAGTTCCACCCCTGGTTTTAACACATGTTGTTATGTTTGACTGCGTAGCCTACTGATGTACAATCAATCCCTCCTTTTTATCTCCTCTGCTGCAGGAGTGTTCATGCTGAACCTGGTGTGTCGCGACTCCTCCTTACGACAGCAGGTGATGACCACGGTGAGGGGCGTCTTCCCCCGCGTCTACTCGCGGCCCATCGAGGGAGAGGTGAACGACATCCTCTTCTGCCTGAAGGAAGCAGCAGCAGCAGCAGCAGGTGGACAAGACAAAGAGAAGAGTAAAGACCCCAAAGACTCTACTAGTGGTGGTGCTGCTGTACCTACTGCAGAGCTGAAGAAGGCAGCCAAGAGCCTGCAGGCGGCCATGCGGGCACACAGCCAAGGGGCACCCAGCAGCCCACACCTAGACATCGCCGCCCTGCTGGAGGAGCTACGCATCGCATAAATAATAAAAATAATACTGTATGTTGCTATGGTGTACATGGGAAAGATAATGCATCAAAAATGGAGTATCATGATTTATCATATGGATAAATTATGTCTGTATAAATATATTTGAGTTTGGAGTGGTGTGTGGATGAATGAGTGTGTTTGGTTGTTTTGTCTGCTCTCCGCCTTCTTTGTTTCATGTTGAATCTCATTTCATCTGTGATCCTTTAAAAAGAAATTAAAGGCACATTCAAAAACTTTTAAAACAAGTCTCCGGATTGCACTGTATGTAGTCTCAAAATATGTGTCAGGAAGAAGTAGGCCTGCACTGTTTATCGTTCCAGGCACTAAGATTTGGTTTGGTAAATGGTGCCCTGGCGTTCCTGCCGGAGACTGCCTCAAGATCTAGCGCAGTGGTTTTCAAAGTGAGGGCAGGGGACCCCTGGGGGGCCGTGGAAAGTTGGTAGTGAATATTTAAATAAATTATTTAAGAAATGTAATGACTAATAAAGACCACAGGAATGGGGGGTGCACAGGAAAAGTGTGGCACGCCCCACGTAAAGGGGGCCTTGGCTGGAATCTACGGGTGTATGGGGTCCTTGGCACGGTTAAGTTTGGGAACACCTGATCTTGAGATGTGTTTGGGTAACAGAGCCAATGGCCAGGTGGTGAGGCGCTGGCCTATGCCAAAAATGCCAGTCCAGTTTGTGGTCTCAGTCCAGCCCTTCATTTGGGGAAACAGGGGAGAAAGGAAGGATTGTGTTTTGTACTTACTACAACCCAAGGATTAGGCCTAACTCTTACAGACTGGCCATCAAACATGAATCCAACTGAAATGAACACCAAAACAAATCACATTTTTACACACTGACGCAACGATTGAAGGGGTCTGGGGAGGGGAATATCGCGACAGGGCAAGTCTATGCAAGCCAATGAATCTATTGATGTGTGTGTGCAGTGGAATATGGACAGGAATATGTCACATATCCAGATGAGGTGTGGCTGTCTAGTCTTGCTGATCCAAGCGCGTGCGCAGATGACCGTTAGCTGTCAATGTGCGGAGTCTCAGACTGAGGAGTTTCCCCAACTAACTAAGTTGGCTCAAAGTTGGATCCAGCCAATTACCTTAGTGTTAATGTGCGGTATGTCTCTTGATATGTTTCGTGTAGGTTTGTATTTGTATACGATAACTTAGCAAACAATAAGTAACAGAGTTCCGACGACTGAGTGGCGCGCAAGCAGATTTTTCAAGTCCCGACTTGGACCGTTCTGGTACCGAATGTGGCTGTGATATGAAATCGGATATTTCGACACTTTCGTTTCAATTTAGCCAACAAGGTAAGACGGGACCGGTTTTGTTTTTCCTCTTTCCGTTTTCCCAAGTAAAGTTTTCAACTGAATAGAATGGCTCCCCTGCACCCTTGAGACCCCCCTGAAATATCACCGACTGCCCACCGCTAACAATAACTCCAAAGGCATGTACAGTAAGCTAACTTTCCAGCTAACGTTGAAGCCAGCAGTTTTAAACATCTGGGGCTGGACACAGTAGAGTCATTTCTGTAACTTACTGAATCTTTAAACAGAAAAGAACTCAATTCAAACCTCATATGCAATGTAAAATGCCAACCTAACCACATAACGTTGCCACAACACAGTTGAATGTTTTGGTCTCTCTCTCTCCCAGTTGAACTTGACACTGGAACTTGACTCTCGATTTCAGTCGCCCGCCGCGTCCCCGCGGCTCCGTGACCATGGGTAACCCGGGGATGGAGGACCTGATCCCGCTGGTCAACAGGCTGCAGGATGCCTTCAGTACCATTGGACAGTCCTGCAACCTGGACCTCCCTCAGATAGCGGTGGTTGGAGGACAGAGCGCGGGGAAAAGCTCAGTGCTGGAGAACTTTGTGGGCAGGTAAGTGATGTGATGTGATGATGTGTGAAGGGTGTTGGGTTGAAGTCTCTGTTGCTGTATCAGCATTGGTTGTTATTTCTGCACTGCAATTCACACCATTCACCCATGTAGGCTAGAGTGGATTATTTTAGATGTGTACACACATTCAGAAAGTGTTTCTGGCTACTGTAGACAATTGGTTGGTGTTTACTGCCATTAGGTTATCTAGGCTAGATTTGTTTTGCTCTACTCAGGCACATTAAACTGTGTGTGTGTTGAAATCTGCATTCTTGTACATCTAAATTGAACCACACTCAACTGTGTTGCCTTGCCTGTTTGGCCTTCAGCTACCATAAAGCACACTGATTGAGTGCATGGTATAAAACATGCATTAAACAAGTGCAAAAGTGTCGCAGCAGTGAGGGAAGTGAACTCTAGGTTGATGCTTTTTTGATGTCTGGTGACTTGAAGTGTTTTGTTGGAGTGGTCTGCTGTTGCCGAGAGCGACCGTGGCCTGGTGAGGAAGAACAGAGCCATGTCTCTTATCAGGAGAGGGGCTGGGGTCAGAGTTGCCAGATCAGATGTGTCTGACCAAATGCTGCCCAAAAGCTTCTCAAAATACGCCAAAATGCGCTAAATTCCGCCCAAATTCATCAAATTACATTGACTTCTATGGGCCCAAAACGGCGGAAAAAAACGCCAAATGGCCAATTTTTCCCGTTTTTACCCGCAGACGCTTGTCTGACAACACTGGCTGGGGGCAGTAAGGAAGGCGGGATCAAGTGGCTCTTTATTAGTAGTAGTGTGCCCTGATGACCAAGTGGCTCTTTATTAGTAGTAGTGTGCCCTGATGACCAAGTGGCTCTTTATTAGTAGTAGTGTGCCCTGATGACCAAGTGGCTCTTTATTAGTAGTAGTGTGTAGTGTGCCCTGATGACCAAGTGGCTCTTTATTAGTAGTAGTGTGCCCTGATGACCAAGTGGCTCTTTATTAGTAGTAGTGTGCCCTGATGACCAAGTGGCTCTTTATTAGTAGTAGTGTGCCCTGATGATCAAGTGGCTCTTTATTAGTAGTAGTAGTGTGCCCTGATGACCAAGTGGCTCTTTATTAGTAGTAGTGTGTCCTGATGATCAAGTGGCTCTTTATTAGTAGTAGTGTGCCCTGATGACCAAGTGGCTCTTTATTAGTAGTAGTGTGCCCTGATGACCAAGTGGCTCTTTATTAGTAGTAGTGTGCCCTGATGACCAAGTGGCTCTTTATTAGTAGTAGTGTGCCCTGATGACCAAGTGGCTCTTTATTAGTAGTAGTGTGCCCTGATGACCAAGTGGCTCTTTATTAGTAGTAGTGTGCCCTGATGATCAAGTGGCTCTTTATTAGTAGTAGTGTGCCCTGATGACCAAGTGGCTCTTTATTAGTAGTAGTGTGCCCTGATGACCAAGTGGCTCTTTATTAGTAGTAGTGTGCCCTGATGACCAAGTGGCTCTTTATTAGTAGTAGTGTGCCCTGATGACCAAGTGGCTCTTTATTAGTAGTAGTGTGCCCTGATGATCAAGTGGCTCTTTATTAGTAGTAGTGTGCCCTGATGACCAAGTGGCTCTTTATTAGTAGTAGTGTGCCCTGATGACCAAGTGGCTCTTTATTAGTAGTAGTGTGCCCTGATGACCAAGTGGCTCTTTATTAGTAGTAGTGTGCCCTGATGATCAAGTGGCTCTTTATTAGTAGTAGTGTGCCCTGATGACCAAGTGGCTCTTTATTAGTAGTAGTGTGCCCTGATGACCAAGTGGCTCTTTATTAGTAGTAGTGTGCCGCTGCAAAGTATTGCCGAGTATGGTAGGAAGGAAGGAAGGTGTCACAGGGCAGCTGTGACCTAACGGTTAAGGAGATGGGCTTTAGATCAGAGGGTTGCTGGTTCAAATCCCACCATTCCACTCCCCACATCTCCATCCATGGCTGAAGAGCCCTTGAGCAAGGCACCTAACCCCACACTGCTCCAGGGACTGTAACCAATACCCTGTACAGTACTGTAAGTCGTTTTGGATTTTGAAAAAGCATCAGCTAAGTGTAATGTAATGTAAAGGTAGCAAGAACACCTTTGGCATTGGCGTTGGCGTTGTTCATGCTGTGCTGTCAGGAAATATCTAGTCACCTACCGTCCCGCTGCACTGCTCCCTTGGGGCGCCATCGGGGGCTGCCCCCTTGCACGGGTGAGGCATAAATGCAATTGCGTTGTGTGCAGTGTGCACTTGTGTGCTGTGGAGTGCTGTGCCACAATGACAATAGGAGTTGGAGTTTCCCAGTTGGGCTTTCGCTTTCACTTTCCTGCGGGGACAATACATACATCATCCCTTTCCCATTCTTTCCCTCCCCAGATACTGTAAAGCAAGGGATCTATGGCATCTCACAATATCAATAGAAGTTCGTCCATAAGTTCGTTTTCTTGGCCTTCAGCGTCTGATTGACATGTGACCAGTATTCTCAGAGATGTCGTAAAATCCACTTTTAACATTATTTCACCTGAAACGGAAAAGTCACTCTTCCAACCATCACTCGCCTCCCTCATTACCAAGAGTCAGAGGAGTCCAGGATCATCTTCCACATGTAGTGCCTCTTGATTTCCGCTGTCACATCCTCCAATGTATGTAGTAGGCAGGCTGTATGAAACACTGCTTTGCTTCCTCACTGCACAAATACTCCTAGCGCGACATGAGCGAGGCGAGCGACGGAAGTAATTGACTTTGTATTGAGTCGCGCGACAAAAGCGATTCTGAAGACTAGAGGCGTTTCGCGCGACGAGAGCGACAGTTTGAAGTTGAAATCCTTTCAACTTTCTATGACACGGTTCGGCGACTAGCCGCGACAGCCAATGACTTTATAGAGGTCAGTGGCCACAGCCAATGGGAATGTTTGAATGCTTTGCCTTCTGCCTGTACGGACATACTCTAGCCTCTTCAATCGCTCGCATTGCTTGCTGCTGCACAGAAGCGATTCTCTGTCGCTTGAATCGCATCGCGCCTGGTCTATTCGTGCGCTAACAGTGTAGATGCACTAGTCTTCTTGAATTGGATTGTGCATTGATGAGCCATTTCAATGTCTTAATTATGCAGTGACTTACTTATGGGAACCGTGAGGCCTTACCAGGGCCGCTGACAGCTTTTGATGGGCCCAGGACAAAGTCATCTTAAAGGGCTCCCTACCCAATACATACAATGTAATGGGGACCCAATTCTGGGCCCCCTATCTCCCTGGCCCGGGACAACATACTCCTTTGTCCCTACCCCTTTCGCCGGGCCTAGCCCCCCCTGACCTCCATGCAGAAATGGACTTGCGATTCAAGAGGGATTTATATTGTTTGTTTGTTCAGATGTTTTTTGCCAGCAGTCCTGGATGGGATTATTGCGCAATAGGCTGTGAGCAGTGGAACTGTAAGAATCTGATCTGAACTGGTTGTAATTATGAAAACTGCTTGAGTAGGCCTAACTGTTTTACATTATATTCTAAAGAAATTCTGCCATAATTTTCAATTCATAGCTAAAAGAGTTAAAGGCTAAGTTTGTTTCGTGTCTATTAAAACACTTTTTTTTCATTCTATGTGACTCTTTTAATGTAAGCATTTTACCAGGCAATATGACCCTCATCTGTTTGTAGATATTAGTCTGTGTGTGTTGTGTTTTGTTAATATTGATTTGACAGTGAGTGAAAATAAACATCCTGTGTCAGGCTACCAGGAGAGTTGTAACTGCTAAAACAATGGCCTGCAAGTAGAGACCCGCCCTGCCTGCAGCATTGTCAGAGCTGCAGCACGCCGCCGGCAGAGTCAGTCTTGCAGGATGTATAGGCAATGCTGTAATGGAAGGCATCTCTGTGTGAGCGCGGTATGTGTGTGTGTGTTCTTGAGCACAAGTGCATGCATGTATGTGTGAGTGTGTGTGTGACTGTTTTGGTCTGAAGCGTCACTTTGAAAGCAGCTCCAAGATTGGCCTCAATTATCTGTTTGGATCAGAATGTTTAAGTCAGTTCAGGTCAATTGTATAGGCATGAACGACCTTCCGGGTACTTTGCTCGTAAATGTGCGTTACGCCCCTTTATGGGTGAAAACAAATCGAATGTCTCATCAACTTACATGCTACATCGACTTGTCTAAATGAACACAGCCGCTTCAGCCACGGCTGTTTGGCTCTATTATTTGAACAGCCGGCAACACAGCACGTTTTCGGCATGTTGCGCGTGAACAACGCTAGTCTACAGGTGCGTATCTTTCGTTTATTAAACCCCAACATCACCAATAGACTTGCATGGGTTGTTTTCCCCCACAAATGGGCGTAACGCACATGGAAAACGTCACGCCATTCATGAGTATTCTGTTTGGACGGACACAGGCTGGCTATGCTGGCCTGCACGGCATGTGGGATCTCTGGTTTTGTAGGCCCGTAAAGCACCGTTGCAAAAGTAGAATGCGGTAGTCACGCAAAAAGCACAAAAGCACAACAATTACCTCTTAATGTATGTCCTCTACAAGTCTTCTGTTGTCCAGTCTTGCACTTTAAATGTCTGTATGAGCACTGTCTATGTCCATACTGTCTTAAGTCCATGTATAAGTACTGTCTATGTCTATACTGTCTATGTCCTTATCTAGATTAGTCTATGTCTGTATGGGAAAGCAAGAAATGTAATTTCAAATTCTTTGTATGACCAGTGCATGTAAAGAAATTGACAATAAAACCTACTTGACTTGACTTGACTTGAAAAGACTTTACTACAACAGTACCAGGGCTTTTTCTGAACGGGGAAATAGGGGCGCTCCACCCTCATACCTCCGCGGGTGCGCCCTCATACTTCTTTTTTTTTAAATATATAAATTACTTTTTTGAGCGCCCCTAGTAAATTTCTCAGTCACAGGGGCCGCAACCTACCATGATGCTCCCTCATTCCAAAAAATCCTAGAAAAAGCCCTGAGTGCTACACCACTATGACAATACACAGGGCCTTTAGTAATGCATTACTACCACAGTACTACACCACTATGACAGTACACAGGGCCTTTAGTGATACATTACTACCACAGTACTACACTACTATGACAGTACACAGGGCCTTTAGTAATACATTACTACCATAGTACTACACCACTATGACAGTACACAGGGCCTTTAGTAATGCATTACTACCATAGTACTACACCACTATGACAGTACACAGGGCCTTTAGTAATACATTACTACCATAGTACTACACCACTATGACAATACACAGGGCCTTTAGTAATACATTACTACCATAGTACTATACCACCATGGCAATGCACAGGGCCTTTAGTAATGCATTACTACCATAGTACTACACCACCATGACAATGCACAGGGCCTTTAGTAATGCATTACTACCATAGTAATAAAACCACCACGACAGTGCACAGGGCCTTTAGTAATGCATTACTACCATAGTGCTAACACCACTATGACAGTACACAGGGCCTTTAGTAATGCATTACTACCATAGTACTACACCACTATGACAATACACAGGGCCTTTAGTAATGCATTACTACCACAGTACTACACCACTATGACAATACACAGGGCCTTTAGTAATGCATTATGACTTGGGCTGGGTAAAATAATACACAGGGCCTTTAGTGATGCATTATGACTTGGGCTGGGTAAAATAATACACAGGGCCTTTAGTGATGCATTATGACTTGGGCTGGGTAAAATAATACACAGGGCCTTTAGTGATGCATTATGACTTGGGCTGGGTAAAATAATACACAGGGCCTTTAGTAATGCATTATGACTTGGGCTGGGTAAAATAATACACAGGGCCTTTAGTGATGCATTATGACTTGGGCTGGGTAAAATAATACACAGGGCCTTTAGTGATGCATTATGACTTGGGCTGGGTAAAATAATACACAGGGCCTTTAGTGATGCATTATGACTTGGGCTGGGTAAAATAATACACAGGGCCTTTAGTAATGCATTATGACTTGGGCTGGGTAAAATAATACACAGGGCCTTTAGTGATGCATTATGACTTGGGCTGGGTAAAATAATACACAGGGCCTTTAGTGATGCATTATGACTTGGGCTGGGTAAAATAATACACAGGGCCTTTAGTGATGCATTATGACTTGGGCTGGGTAAAATAATACACAGGGCCTTTAGTGATGCATTATGACTTGGGCTGGGTAAAATAATACACAGGGCCTTTAGTGATGCATTATGACTTGGGCTGGGTAAAATAATACACAGGGCCTTTAGTGATGCATTATGACTTGGGCTGGGTAAAATAATACACAGGGCCTTTAGTGATGCATTATGACTTGGGCTGGGTAAAATAATACACAGGGCCTTTAGTGATGCATTATGACTTGGGCTGGGTAAAATAATACACAGGGCCTTTAGTAATACACTACGACTTGGGCTGGGTAAAATAATACACAGGGCCTTTAGTAATGCATTATGACTTGGGCTGGGTAAAATAATACACAGGGCCTTTAGTGATGCATTATGACTTGGGCTGGGTAAAATAATACACAGGGCCTTTAGTGATGCATTATGACTTGGGCTGGGTAAAATAATCGATTTAATCGATAATGGAGCGATTTAATTTAAAATTCACATAATCGATTCACAGGGCACAAAATCGATTTTTTGGTTCTTTTTCTTTTTGTTCTTTTTGTTTAATTTAGGTCTATGGAAAATACCCAGTAGGTATTAGTCAATTAGGCCTAGGCCTACTTATTACAAATTAGCAATCTGTTAACATTGTCAAACCACAGCCCTTTGACATTTTTATATAAAAATAGGCAACGGCATCTTTTGGGGGAAACCCTGGCACCAAGAAGGGAACGGATTGAATTGATTCGGACTGAATGGAATAGAATGGAATTGAATCGTGATTAATCAATTCAAAGCCCTAAGAATAGAAAATGAATCGATACAGGAACATGGCTGCGATACCCAGCCCTAATTACGATTTGGTCATTGCCATTGTGTGAACAGCCAGTTTATAACTGGGGCCATGTGTTAAAGGGTTAACTAAATTAGAATGATCTTATCTTCTATGGTGGTCCCGAACTGGCGTCACAGCCCTTATAGAACAGCCTAGCCACTCGCTATTAAGCCCCATTGTACCAGTTGTTTGTATTAGTTTGTATTAGTTCTATGGTTCGGAGACCAGAATGAATGGGACCCAATGGAGCTAGATGCTAAAAATCTTAATTTTCACCCAGGGCTCGTCAATAAAGCTCAGATTTGAATGTCGTTCTGGAGATTTCAATAAGGGTTTCACGCAACAGTATAATAAAAAAGCACATATGTCCGTTTGATTTGTTACAGGAGGCGTTTTTGTTGCTCACTACTCGCTAGCATTTTGCTAAGGATGTGACGTCATAGACACTTAAAAATCACTTTTTAAGCATATGCGTGGCTCAAAAGATCTAAAACTCAGCCGTGGGTATTTTCTATATATAGTCTTTCGAAAGCAACATCCGAATTACACGAGAAAAAATCATATACTGAGATAAAGGCACCATGAGGGGTTTTGCTCCATAGGACTCCATTCATTCTGGTCTCCGGGCCACCACGTGGATAAGGGTGGTACTGCCCTTCAGTTCTAAATCTGCCATAGAACTAATACAAACCTGCCTCGTTTCGGAAAC
>NC_085862.1:1166617-1174117 GCF_034702125.1 Engraulis encrasicolus | reverse complement strand
AGTGTAGTGTAGTGGAGGGCAATATAGTGGAGGGCAGGGCAGGTAGTGCAGGGCAATATAGTGGAGGGCAGGGCAGGTAGTGCAGGGCAATATAGTGGAGGGCAGTGTAGTGCAGGGCAATATAGTGGAGGGCAGGGCAGGTAGGGCAGGGCAATATAGTGGAGGGCAATATAGTGGAGGGCAGGGCAATATAGTGGAGGGCAGGGCAGGTAGTGCAGGGCAATATAGTGGAGGGCAGGGCAGGTAGTGCAGGGCAATATAGTGGAGGGCAGGGCAGGTAGTGCAGGGCAATATAGTGGAGGGCAGGGCAGGTAGTGCAGGGCAATATAGTGGAGGGCAGGGCAGGTAGTGCAGGGCAATATAGTGGAGGGCAGGGCAGTGTAGTGCAGGGCAATATAGTGGAGGGCAGGGCAGGTAGTGCAGGGCAATATAGTGGAGGGCAGGGCAGTGTAGTGCAGGGCAATATAGTGGAGGGCAGTGTAGTGCAGTGCAGGGCAATATAGTGGAGGGCAGGGCAGTGTAGTGTAGTGGAGGGCAGTGTAGTGTAGTGCAGGGCAATATAGTGGAGGGCAGGGCAGTGTAGTGCAGGGCAATATAGTGGAGGGCAGGGCAGTGTAGTGCAGGGCAATATAGTGGAGGGCAGGGCAGGGCAGTGTAGTGCAGGGCAATATAGTGGAGGGCAGGGCAGGTAGTGCAGGGCAATATAGTGGAGGGCAGGGCAGGTAGTGCAGGGCAATATAGTGGAGGGCAGGGCAGGTAGTGCAGGGCAATATAGTGGAGGGCAGGGCAGTGCAGTGCAGGGCAATATAGTGGAGGGCAGGGCAGGTAGTGCAGGGCAATATAGTGGAGGGCAGGGCAGGGGAGTGTAGGGGAATATAGTGGAGGGCAGGGCAGGGCAGGTAGTGCAGGGCAATATAGTGGAGGGCAGGGCAGGTAGTGCAGGGCAATATAGTGGAGGGCAGGGCAGTGTAGTGTAGTGGAGGGCAATATAGTGGAGGGCAGGGCAGGTAGTGCAGGGCAATATAGTGGAGGGCAGGGCAGGTAGTGCAGGGCAATATAGTGGAGGGCAGGGCAGGGCAGGTAGGGCAATATAGTGGAGGGCAGGTAGTGTAGTGCAGGGCAATATAGTGGAGGGCAGGGCAGGTAGTGTAGGGCAATATAGTGGAGGGCAGGGCAGGTAGTGCAGGGCAATATAGTGGAGGGCAGGGCAGTGTAGTGTAGTGCAGGGCAATATAGTGGAGGGCAGGGCAGGTAGTGCAGGGCAATATAGTGGAGGGCAGGGCAGGTAGTGCAGGGCAATATAGTGGAGGGCAGGGCAGGTAGTGCAGGGCAATATAGTGGAGGGCAGGGCAGGTAGTGCAGGGCAATATAGTGGAGGGCAGGGCAGGTAGTGCAGGGCAATATAGTGGAGGGCAGGGCAGGGCAGGTAGTGCAGGGCAATATAGTGGAGGGCAGGGCAGGTAGTGCAGGGCAATATAGTGGAGGGCAGGGCAGGGCAGGGCAGTGTAGTGCAATATAGTGGAGGGCAGGGCAGTGTAGTGCAGGGCAATATAGTGGAGCGCAGGGCAGGTAGTGCAGGGCAATATAGTGGAGGGCAGGGCAGTGTAGTGCAGGGCAATATAGTGGAGGGCAGGGCAGGTAGTGCAGGGCAATATAGTGGAGGGCAGGGCAGTGTAGGGCAGGGCAATATAGTGGAGGGCAGGGCAGGTAGTGCAGGGCAATATAGTGGAGGGCAGGGCAGGTAGTGCAGGGCAATATAGTGGAGGGCAGGGCAGGTAGTGCAGGGCAATATAGTGGAGGGCAGGGCAGGTAGTGCAGGGCAATATAGTGGAGGGCAGGGCAGGTAGTGCAGGGCAATATAGTGGAGGGCAGGGCAGTGTAGTGCAGGGCAATATAGTGGAGGGCAGGGCAGGTAGTGCAGGGCAATATAGTGGAGGGCAGGGCAGTGTAGTGCAGGGCAATATAGTGGAGGGCAGTGTAGTGCAGGTAGTGCAGGGCAATATAGTGGAGGGCAGGGCAGTGTAGTGTAGTGGAGGGCAGTGTAGTGTAGTGCAGGGCAATATAGTGGAGGGCAGGGCAGTGTAGTGCAGGGCAATATAGTGGAGGGCAGGGCAGTGTAGTGTAGTGTAGGGCAGTGTAGTGTAGTGCAGGGCAATATAGTGGAGGGCAGGGCAGTGTAGTGCAGGGCAATATAGTGGAGGGCAGGGCAGTGTAGTGCAGGGCAATATAGTGGAGGGCAGGGCAGTGTAGGGCAATATAGTGGAGGGCAGGGCAGGGCAGTGTAGTGCAGGGCAATATAGTGGAGGGCAGGGCAGTGTAGTGCAGGGCAATATAGTGGAGGGCAGGGCAGGTAGTGCAGGGCAATATAGTGGAGGGCAGGGCAGGTAGTGCAGGGCAATATAGTGGAGGGCAGGGCAGGTAGTGCAGGGCAATATAGTGGAGGGCAGGGCAGTGTAGTGCAGGGCAATATAGTGGAGGGCAGGGCAGGTAGTGCAGGGCAATATAGTGGAGGGCAGGGCAGGGCAGTGCAGGGCAATATAGTGGAGGGCAGGGCAGGGCAGGTAGTGCAGGGCAATATAGTGGAGGGCAGGGCAGGTAGTGCAGGGCAATATAGTGGAGGGCAGGGCAGTGTAGTGTAGTGGAGGGCAATATAGTGGAGGGCAGGGCAGGTAGTGCAGGGCAATATAGTGGAGGGCAGGGCAGGTAGTGCAGGGCAATATAGTGGAGGGCAGGGCAGGGCAGTGTAGGGCAATATAGTGGAGGGCAGGTAGTGTAGTGCAGGGCAATATAGTGGAGGGCAGGGCAGGTAGTGTAGGGCAATATAGTGGAGGGCAGGGCAGGTAGTGTAGTGCAGGGCAATATAGTGGAGGGCAGGGCAGGTAGTGTAGTGCAGGGCAATATAGTGGAGGGCAGGGCAGGGCAGTGTAGTGCAGGGCAATATAGTGGAGGGCAGGGCAGGTAGTGCAGGGCAATATAGTGGAGGGCAGGGCAGGTAGTGCAGGGCAATATAGTGGAGGGCAGGGCAGGTAGTGCAGGGCAATATAGTGGAGGGCAGGGCAGGTAGTGCAGGGCAATATAGTGGAGGGCAGGGCAGGTAGTGCAGGGCAATATAGTGGAGGGCAGGGCAGGGCAGTGTAGTGCAGGGCAATATAGTGGAGGGCAGGGCAGGTAGTGCAGGGCAATATAGTGGAGGGCAGGGCAGTGTAGTGCAGGGCAATATAGTGGAGGGCAGGGCAGGTAGTGCAGGGCAATATAGTGGAGGGCAGGGCAATATAGTGGAGGGCAGGGCAGGGCAGGTAGTGCAGGGCAATATAGTGGAGGGCAGGGCAGGGCAGGTAGTGCAGGGCAATATAGTGGAGGGCAGGGCAGGGCAGTGTAGTGCAGGGCAATATAGTGGAGGGCAGGGCAGGTAGTGCAGGGCAATATAGTGGAGGGCAGGGCAGGGCAGTGTAGTGCAGGGCAATATAGTGGAGGGCAGGGCAGTGTAGTGCAGGGCAATATAGTGGAGGGCAGGGCAGGTAGTGCAGGGCAATATAGTGGAGGGCAGGGCAGGTAGTGCAGGGCAATATAGTGGAGGGCAGGGCAGGGCAGTGTAGTGCAATATAGTGGAGGGCAGGGCAGGGCAGTGTAGTGCAGGGCAATATAGTGGAGGGCAGGGCAGGTAGTGCAGGGCAATATAGTGGAGGGCAGGGCAGGTAGTGCAGGGCAATATAGTGGAGGGCAGGGCAGGGCAGTGTAGTGCAGGGCAATATAGTGGAGGGCAGGGCAGGTAGTGCAGGGCAATATAGTGGAGGGCAGGGCAGGTAGTGCAGGGCAATATAGTGGAGGGCAGGGCAGGGCAGTGTAGTGCAGGGCAATATAGTGGAGGGCAGGGCAGTGTAGTGCAGGGCAATATAGTGGAGGGCAGGGCAGGTAGTGCAGGGCAATATAGTGGAGGGCAGGGCAGGGCAGTGTAGTGCAGACAGAGCTTGCCTTATTATCATCGACTTTCAAATCTCGCACCGAGACCAGCGAGGTCTCTCTCTCCTGATAACCAGCGAGGTCTCTCTCTCCTGATAACCAGCGAGGTCTCTCCTGATAACCAGCGAGGTCTCTCTCTCATGATAACCAGCGAGGTCTCTCATTATAACCAGCGAGGTCTCTCCTGATAACCAGCGAGGTCTCTCTCTCCTCTTAACCAGCGAGGTCTCACTCTCATGATAACCAGCGAGGTCTCACTCTCATGATAACCAGCGAGGTCTCTCTCTCCTGATAACCAGCGAGGTCTCTCTCTCTACTCTCTCCTGTTAACCAGCGAGGTCTCTCTCTCCTCTTAACCAGCGAGGTCTCTCTCTCCTGATAACCAGCGAGGTCTCTCTCTCATGATAACCAGCGAGGTCTCTCCTGCTAACCAGCGAGGTCTCTCATGATAACCAGCGAGGTCTCTCCTGATAACCAGCGAGGTCTCTCTCTCATGATAACCAGCGAGGTCTCTCCTGATAACCAGCGAGGTCTCTCTCTCCTCTTAACCAGCGAGGTCTCTCTCTCCTGATAACCAGCGAGGTCTCTCCTGATAACCAGCGAGGTCTCTCTCTCCTGATAACCAGCGAGGTCTTAGCCTGGGAACTTTCATACTGCCTTTAGTTCTACATAATCGTCTCGATCTGAAAGACTGTATGGCGAGGATGACTCATAACGTCCAAGATCATGGTCCCTGTGTCATAATGGCCAAGCATTCCGACCTTTACAGTTTCTCTGCCCAATCAGAGAGCAGGGCAGTGTGACATAAAAGCCAAGTATTCTGCCCCCTACGGAATTTACAATAGGCAACTCCCCAGACCTAATCTCACTTGTGATTAGGTCTGGTGTTAACCAGGCAAGCTCTCTCTCTCTCTCTCTCTCTCTCTCTCCTGTTAGAAAAAAAAAAAAAAAAAGTGAAAGCCCATTGGGAAACTCCAACTCCCATTTGTCATTGTGACACAGCACTCCACAGCACACAAGTGAACACTGCACACAACGAAACTGCATGTATGCCTCACCCGTGCAAGGGGGCAGCCCTCAGTGGCGCCCCATGGGGAGCAGTGCAGTGGGACGGTACCATGCTCAGGGTACCTCAGTCATGGAGGAGGATGGGGGAGAGCACTGGTTGATTACTCCCCCCACCAACCTGGCGGGTCAGGAGTCGAACCAGCAACCTCTGGGATGCAAGTCTGACGCCCTAACCGCTCACCCATGACTGCCCATAGACCATTAACCAGTGGGGTCTCAGTCTCTCCTTTGGATCTTCCTCTCTGTTTATTTTCCACCACTGGCTTCCTGTCTCTCTGCTCCGCCACTAGGTCACTATGACAACAGGACATGTTCTGTGTGGCGGCTGTCTGATTGTCTTGGCTCTTGAGAAGGTCCTTTCCTGAGGTCTCCTGGCCTGGTGACATTGGCCCATTGTGTTAGCTAGAGGCAGGGTTGCCAGACGAGGCTGATGATTTCCAGCCCAAAAAATGCTCAAAACCCGCCTAGAAGCACAAAATCCCACCCAATTCTATTGATTTCTATGGCAAAAATGTCTATGGCAAAAACCCGCACACGGCCATCCTAAGAAGCCCAATTGGGCGGGAAACAGCCCAATCTGGCAACACTGTCCAGAGAGCCCCCCTCCTCCCCTTGTCTTCTTCTCCTTCTCAGTGGCGTTTTCTCCATGACGACATCCCAAAGCCATTGGGCCTGGTTGGCTGTTTGGCAAAAGCTGTCATAGACCGGATATTCTGGCAACGGGCGTTTCTCAAATCAGCGATGCACGATATATCAGCATTACTGTAACATCAGTATTGGACAATATTAGGCCTATTTGGGATTTTATTCTGTCAACGGTTGTTTCTTAAATACTTTTACGTACTAGACCTACTGGTATACTGTCAAGAAAATGTATTAATACAAATGGACACGACAATCAGATCAGGTTTACAATTGACTTTCACGAAAGGGGAGAGATTGAGAGGCCTGGACAACATTGTCCTCACTTGGCGTCTTTCACGAAAGGGGAGAGGTTGAGAGGCCTGGACAACATTGTCCTCACTTGGCGTCTTTCGTCTGTCTGCCTCTCTACCCACGAAGGCCCTTTTTAAATGACAACACAGGGATGGAAAATCACGGAAGTCACATTGTTTCTTATCAGAGGCAACATTGAAATGTAGCATCCTAATCACATAGTTTCCCCTGGTGGGGAACATTTGGAACTGTACACCAGTATATGCAACAAGTACAAAAGTGAATACAAGCGAAGTCTTTGCTACAGAATATAATTATTTCTAAATAAACATTATTACAGGAAATCAGACCGCTTATTCTGACACTAGATGCATATGTTGCTGGACATCCCTCCCTCCGCCTTCTCAGCAGCATTTTCTCCTTGACAACCTGAAAACCAAGCCTGTTTGTCACACACTTTTACTGGTAGATGTAACTTACTGTGGCAAAGCTTTCATTAGTTGCTAAAATCATGTGTTTGTCCTGGTAGTAGCGGAGATGGTTTTTTTTGGTCTTTTTCAACTGTATTTGATAGGACAGCGTGAGAGGTGGACAGGAAGGTCATTGGGAGAGAGATGGGGAGGGGTCAGCAAAGGACCCGGGCCGGGAATCGAACCCGGGTCAGCCGCATTGCAGGCGAGTGCCCTACCGGTTGGCCACAGCAGGGCCGTAGATGGTAGTTTGAACATGTGTGTAGCCTGGTAGCCGTGGAGATGGTAGTGGGAAGTGAACATGTGTCAGATGAGCAGTGTTGCCAGATGTGTCTGACCAAATCCCGCCCAAAAGCTTCTCAAAAACCACCAAAATGTGCTAAATTCCGCCCAAATTATACAATTTACATTGACTTCTATGGGACCAAAATGGCTGAAAAAAACGCCAAATGGCCAATTTCCCCCGGTTTTACCCGCAGACGCTCATCCCAAGTAGCCCAATTCGGCGGGCACCTGCCCAATCTGGCAACACTGCAGATGACTGATGAGTGGCTGCTTATGACAGGACGTTCTCAGGGGATAAACCGGCGTCTCTCAAATACCTCTGTAGAGTGTGTACCGCTGGACAGGGCTGACTGGAATCAGCCCTCTGAGTCTGTTTCTGAATGGATATTGGCATGGGCAGTCATGGGTGAGCGGTTAGGGCGTCAGACTTGCATCCCAGAGGTTGCCGGTTCGACTCGTCCCGACCCGCCAGGTTGGTGGGGGGAGTAATCCACCAGTGCTCTCCCCCATCCTCCTCCATGACTGAGGTACCCTGAGCATGGTACCGTCCCACCGCACTGCTCCCCATGGGGCGCCACTGAGGGCTGCCCCCTTGCACGGGTGAGGCATAAATGCAATTTCGTTGTGTGCAGTGTGCTGTGGAGTGCTGTGTCACAATGACAATGGGAGTTGGAATTTCTCAATGGGCTTTCTTTCACTTTGGATATTGCTGCTGTTTCACTGGTGTCAGATGTAGCTACAGGACCATCTGGGAACAGGCAGGCTGGCCAGGCTGACTTGA
>NC_085862.1:1161617-1164117 GCF_034702125.1 Engraulis encrasicolus | reverse complement strand
CACACAACACTCAACAACACACTTACATGTACAGTACACACAACACGCTCTGTACTCTCTCTCTCTCTAGGTCGTCCTCAGACAGTACACATAACACATAACACTCACACCACACATTGTGTACTCTCAGGTACACACACTTACACCACACACAGTACACACAACACTCCATACTTATATTACATTACATTACATTACATTGCATTTGGCAGACGCTTTATAACCAAAGCGACTTTCAGAAGAGGACATAATCAAGCCAACATCACCAGCAAATACAAAGTGCACAGGAGATATACAGAACAACAAGTGCAGTTGCAAAGAGTTTTCTTTTTTTTTTTTTTTTAAATAAAGGGGAAATAACGAGAACACACACACACAAACACACACTCACAAACTAAACTAAACTAAACATCATGTCAGGATTCTGACCTGGGGCAAGGCCAGTTCAATCATTAGTCTAGTAGATTCTCTCGAAAGAGGAATGTCTTTAGTTGTTTCTTGAAGGCTGCAAGAGAGGTGCTTAGTCTTGCTGCCTCTGGGAGACTGTTCCACCACTTGGGAACCACAACGGAGAACAATCTTGACTGGGAGTACCTAGAGCGACTGGATGGCAGAGCCAGACGGCTTGTGCTGGATGAGCGCAGATCTCTTCCAGTAACATAAGGCGTTAGTAGGTCCTTCAGATAAGTTGGGGCCGTTCCTGTGATGGTTTTTATACTTATAGCTAATTAATTCCGACACAGGTACACACAATACTCACACTACGCCTCTACCTAAAATAACTGTTAGTCACTTAGGATGAAGGAGTCAGCAAAATATAATGTAATGTACCTGTAATGAAAGTTGAGGCTTGAGGAATTTCCAATTCTCAGCAGATACCATGGAACTCATTCTTCAGCACAATAGTTAAAATGCCTGAACTACTACAAGGCTAACAAACACTAGATGCCTGAAGTACTACGACGCCAAGAGACACATAGCGATGCCTTTCATACACTCCTTCCCCTGGCAGTAGTAGTAGTAGTGGCAGTAGTGGCATGAGTGGCAGTAGTGGCATGAGTAGTGTCTATACTGGAGTGTTTACATACCAGGAGTACTATCTCACTCTCCCATTTAGAACTGCTCACTGTAGTCTAGGGATAGACCGATACCACTTTTTTGAAAACCGATACAAGTACGAGTACATTAATGTGTGTACTTGCCGATACCGAGTACCAATACAGATACCTTTTACCACCAAAATACAATGAAAATAAATGCATGGCCTTGTTTTTTTCCACCTGTGATATTTTATTATTGTCCATTCCATGTAGATTTAAATGTTAGTAAATGTATGAGGTGGCACTTTTTTCCAAGCTGCTTTCAAGTCCACAAAATGTGACAAGATTTTGCATTGTTTTGTGTGATAGCAGTATCGTTCCTGGTATCGGCAAGTGCTTGACGAGTACGAGTACGAGTATAATCAGTATCGGGTGCTTCCCTACTGTAGTCACCTCACCCTCCCATTTAGAACTGCACACTGTATCTTCGCCTGACTAGACTGGCTGACAGGGTTGCCAGATAAGGCTGATGATTTCCAGCCCAAAAAATGCCCCAAAACCCACCAGGAAGCACTAAATCCAGCCCATTTTGAACTAAATTCTATTGATTTACATGGCCATAAATTTGCAGAAAAACTTGCCCAAATGTCTTTTTTACACATTTTTAACCTCAGACAGCCATCCTCAGCAGCCCAATTGAGCGGAAAACTGGCCAATCTGGCAACACTGCTGGCTGCTGTGTGCTCGGGTTGCACGTAGTGGTATTCATTCTACATTGCTGCTCAGTGTGACAACTAGTGCCATTCCATTCTGACCAGCAGGGGGAGACCTCTCCTCTTCTAATGTGATAACGCCCCTGTTGACCTCATTCATCTAAACACACTCACATTGAGTGCGTTTTAATATGCGACCTTGCCTCCTCCACTTGCCTCCTCCACTTGCTTCTCGTCATGATGACATGACTGACAACAGCATTATATTTCAATATCTTGCAAAAGCTCAATTGTAAAGTCTTTTTCTCATTTGCAATTGGGATGGTGAATGAAAAACAGTCCCTCAAAAGTTGTTGTGGCTAGGCTGACAGCTGGGAAACTTTATCGTTTTCTCCACGGAGGAGGGGCCAGGAGGCGGGACGAGGAGACAAGCGCAAGTGGAGGAGGCAAGGTTGCATATTGGGATGCACACATTATCTTGCCTTTTCTCCCCTTTCTCCCCCACAGAGTATGCAGAGTTCCTCCATCACAATTGCAAATGAGAAAAAGGCTTTACAATTGAGCTTTTGCAAGATATTGAATATTAATGCTGTTGTCTGTAATGCCATCATGACATATTAATTCCTGGTACGAGGAGACAAGCACAAGTGGAGGAGGCAAGGTCGCATATTGGAACGCACTCACACACTGTCTTGCCTTTTCTCGCCTTTTCTCCCCCACAGAGTGTGCTGAGTTCCTCCACTGCAT
>NC_085862.1:1146617-1156617 GCF_034702125.1 Engraulis encrasicolus | reverse complement strand
GGAGAACAGGCTGCTGCCACTACGCAGAGGTACAGGGGGAGCTGGTGTGTGTGTGTGTGTGTGTGTGTGTATGTGTGTATATGTGTGTGTCTGTGTGTGTGTGTGTGTGTGTGTGCCCGGGCCATCCTGGAGAACAGGCTACTACCACTACGCAGAGGTACAGGGTGTGTGTGTGTGTGTGTGTGTGTGTGTGTGTGTGTGTGTGTGTGCCCGGGCCATTCTGGAGAACAGGCTACTGCCACTACGCAGAGGTGCTGCACTGGACGGGGTGTGTGTGTGTGTGTGTGTGTGTGTGTGTGTGTGTGTGTGTGTGTGTGTGTGTGTGTGTGTGTGTGTGTGTGTGTGTGTGTGTGTGTGTGTGTGTTAGGGATGTTAACCGGTAACCGGTTAACCGATAGTCGACCAGATCAACGATAACCGGTTAAAATGTTCTGCCACCGGTTAACCGGTTGTAATAATAATTATAGTAATAATTTCCTCCCAAAAGGCCCCAAAAAAACACGATAATTTTGAGGTTTTAGTCCGATAATTCAGCGTTTTCCATCTGGCAACAGTGGCTGGACATGGCAGGTCCTGTCTGCACAGCAAAAAAAGGCTTATGTGAAAAAAAAACCCCAAAAAGACAGTGCTGTGCATATCAGGCACGCAAACATTGTATAATTTAAGATTACCGGTTAAGCGGCTAACCACTGGTTAATGGGTCTCAGTAGCCGGTTAAGAGTTTTTTCAATTTGCGCCATCCCTAGTGTGTGTGTGTGTGTGTGCCCGGGCCATCCTGGAGAACAGGCTACTACCACTACGCAGAGGTACAGGGAGCTCAGGCGGCGTGTGTGTGTGTGTGTGTGTGTGTGTGTGTGTGTGTGTGTGTAGAGAAGTCAACCAGGGGAGGGCAAAGGGGTCAGTTGTCCCGGGCCCAGGGAGGGAGGGGGCCCAAAATCGTGTCGTCCTTACAGTACATTACATTGATGGGGGGCCCCTTTCAAATGGCTTTGTCCCGGCCCCGGCAAAAGCTGTCAGTGGCTGTGTGTGTGTGTATGTGTGTGTGTGTGTATGTGTGTGTGTGTGTGTGTGTGTGTGTGTGTACATTTGCGTGTGCAGTTAACCCCTTAGCCCAGCACTATGGCTCTCTGTAATGTCATAGGTGTAATCGGTAATGTATTGCAGCTTTTCAGTAACTTGCTGAACACTGATCAGACGACACAAAAAGCAAGTTAGGCCTATGTGCATCCAAACATTCTGTTTATAAACATTGATCAGCTCAAGACACTTACCTTTCTCCAAATGCCAGATATCAAGGGGTCAGGTGGTGTTGTGATGCTGTCCTCTTCCTCCTCTAACCTGGATGTTTTACTTGACCTTGGTTGGACTGGTGTTGAGGTTGGAAGGGTCCATGGTGCATCTGTTTTTATCTTGACACTTCTCTTTGTGGAAATCTCACTGGAATGGCACCTCTATAACAACATAATAAGCTACAGATAAGTCAAATGAGGCACACACGATGTTCCCAGGAATATAGGCTAATGGTAAGGCATTTCACTTCACATGCAACATTTGACAGTGTCATACCATTAGTACAGGTATATGTTTGATACATTACTAACCGTTGCTCTGGTAGTGATAACGCATGCCCCATCGACGGCTGATCTTCTGGCTGTTGGTGGAGGTGGCACGGTTTGGATGCTGAGCAAAGAGCGTTACACCGACGCCTGAAGTGCTCTGAAAGACAAGCAGGATACACACCTAATCAAACGACACAACGCAATACATCCAGCCGCTTCCATTTAGACGACGTGGCATTGATCGCAATGTTTTGAGTGAAACAGCAAAACTGACTAGACAGAGCATCGTATCCTATGTCCCATCAGTCCTTATAGAATCTGGTTCTAATGAGGCAAATTTTTTTTACTCAAAAGCCATAAAGTGCGATAGCATTGAATATCTTAGCTGCTGGGCAATGCAAGGACAGACGGTCATTGCATTGCCTAGAACTACAGTATGTAAACAACAGACAACGTCTCGTCCTGAATTCTTGTTTGAACAGGCCTGTAGTTGAGTGGTGCTAGGGGAAATTCTGGGTTGTCTATTATGTGCTCGAAATGCATTAAACAAATTGTTTATATTGTTCTCGGGCTATGTTTATCTCTCCTCCGAGTCAACCGCATAGCAGCTGGTGAAATCACACACACACGACCATGCATGCTAGCTACAGAAAGCAATATCTTTGCACCAAGAAGACGTTGACAGGAGTACGATGAGCTATTTGCAGATTACGGTACGGAGGGAGGGTGTCTACACATCTGATGCACGCCAAAACATACACGCTTTGGTCATAATACGAATGACATTCAACTTAGAATTAAGTTGCTTAACAAATCGACAGACCAAACACCAAACACAGCTAGAGCTCTATTTACATATTGATCAACAGTCAAGAGCTAATAACAAGCTAGCATCGTACACCTCAGTCATTTTGGTCAAACAGCCACAGAGCTCTTGTACTTTTATTTTTATTTTACTTACCAAAACTGCAGAGGTTCCGACAGAATACGGATTAGTACATCCAAAGGCACAACAAGACTAGTATTAGGAAAGTGAATCGATGAAATAATCCATCAAAGTCGTGATGAAGTTGTTCAAAGTAGGGACTTCCCTGGAGGGACTTTTTGGCACGACACCGGCGCGGGACTGACTGAGTCGAACGTCTCCTTGACGACGCCCTGTCAATCAAAAAATAATTCTAAAGAATGTCAACTGTCAATCAACCCAGAAAACAAAGCTCATTGGTCATTTAAACTATTTTAATAGCTCTCTCAAACAAGGGACGGGAAACTATCGTTTGAAAGAAACAGAGCATGCATGGCATGAATTGCTTCGGAGGTACATTGCTTTAAGCCACACATAGAGAAGCATGGAAAAAGGCACTCTACTTCCTACTTCCGCCGCGTTGATGGCGATGTCCCGCCCCCCCGCCGTTGCATCACAACAGAGTAGAACGTACCTTATCCCCTTACTTATAGCGCAAGCAATGGGTGTTGAATACTGGAAGAATCGCTCACAAGGTGATACAAGCATGAAACTTGGCACAAGTGTTCATTAGGACATGCTTATCAATATCAGGGGTGGAGCCACTCCGAATTCCATGTTGCATAGCAACGGTTGCTAGGGAAAGCATTTCCCTTAGCAACCAGCATCAATTATGCCATTTCTGATTGATTTTGTGGTATGAAGGCATCTGTACCCTGAGTCATTGTCCCAAAATCACTGTAGTAATACTTCAAGAGGTTATATACAGCCAATCTGAACCATAATGACCCCTTATGATGTAATTTCATCCACCCAAAATCATTATAATTATGTGAATAATAAAAATTGTCATGTCATTTTAATCATGTCAAGTGAAACATGCTTTGCAAATGTCTCTATATGGCAGGCCTGTCTTTATATTATATACATGTACCAAATACTGCCAACTGACCAAACAAAAAATATTTCAGGAAGAAAGAATGCATACAGTATTGTACATGATACATACTTGCCATGTTGAGAAGTGTCATCTGACAGTGATCCTCATGCTTACCCCAGTATTATTAATATTTAAATCCAAACCTAAATGGGTGCCACATATCTTTAGGATGACTAACATTCTTTCAACCTCACGGGCTTAATTATATGTCAAGTTAAAGGCAAGTTACATTCAAAACAACAGTATTTGGAATGCAAAGAAATGTGTTTCTCCCTATACTAGTCAGTATAATAATTATACACCCCTCTACTGACTCTGTATATTGCATTTACAAAGTTAAAAGTACCAAACCTTTCATTTCTTTATAACACTAGGCTATAATATTTCAGATAACTATTGATTGCTATCGACTATAGCTAGACAGAATTGGAAACGGAACGGAGATGAAGCCAGACAGACTGACGAAGCGATAAATGTATGTCATTTGACTCGGTTTTGCATTATTATGGATACATTTGTATATGTCAATGGACAATCTGTGCGAGTTTCAAAATGCGTTTTTATGTAACATGGGAGTAAAATGTGTTAACAGTACGCCCGTCTGGGATTTGTTAGCTAGTCCGCTAGTTAGCTAGCAAGTAAGTAATAGATATTAGAATCGATCTGTCTCAATGGCCCAAGCATAAACAAAGAAACACCAGGATTTGGATGTTTAATATCAGCAATTTGTCAAAGCAAAACATTTTGAAAACATTCACAGACCAGTTCATTATATCCACAGCCTTGAGTGTCGGCAAATCTTTCCACTTTTGACACATGATGTAGTGTAGAGACCTAGCACTTGCTAGCTAACTAGCGGGCCAGCTAGTTTAACAAATCCCAGACGGGATGTAAACACATTTACTCCCATATCACATAAAAACACATTATGAAATTCGCATAGGCTAGATTGTCCATTAACATGTCAAGATTTTTTTTTTGGAGTTTCAGAGTTTCAAGATTAGAAATACATCCATAATAGTGCAAAACCGAGTCAAATAGCGTATGCGTAACACATAAACCGCGTCCGTTTCCAAGGAAACAAAACGCTATGTGCTGCGAAACTGCTCACAGAACAGAGTGTTTGTTGCATGGTCGCTCTGTAATGTGCTCTAAGAGCAGAATTACCGGTACATGTGTGCATCAAATATGCCCTGAACCTGCAGAAAAGGTGCCCTAAGAGCAGGGTTACATGCGCTGCTAAGCATTACCATGTAGACAATAAAGACGCCCTCAGAGCAGCGAGTTAATGCGTCATATCGTTACCGATATGCGGTAAAGCTGTTGGAAGGCAGAGTTCGGTACTGTTCATTGGCAGGTAAAGCCGCGGGAACTTTCAGCGAACGTTCCATGAAAGAGAGGCGAATAGGCGAGCAAGTGAGAAGCTAGGAAATTGGGAGGGAAAGTGGAAAACAGCGATCCTAGCGGTTACGTTCCAAACACCAGGGCGATCCTATTGAAACTCCCATAGACGAGTTTTAAAAAAAAATCCCACAAAGATATGACTAGGAACTATAACACCAGACACATTTTTCAGCGTACACAATAGGATGAACTAATACCTGTGAAAATCTTCAAAAAAGTCATTTTTTGCCCTTTTAAGAAAAATAGAAATTGTGCCAATCTGGTCGGAAATGGACTACAGCTCCCAGCATGCTGTGCTTCGCGCCTCGTTGACAACACAGAGAAACAAATGAACGCGAATGAAGTTCTTCGCATATCTTCACATTCTTGTAATCGTGTGAGTTCCACATTGTCTTCTTATTAAACATATATACACGCGATCATTTTGGTTTGGTTTTAACTTCTCTAGTAGATATGATGGCTTCTGTGGTGATGAGTAACCACCTCTCTGGCTCATGTTTGGCTATGCTAATTTGGCTAGGCTAATTACATGGAGTAAACACGTCACACATGCCAGTCAGTGTAGTTCTGTATTAGCTTTTTAAAGAATATTTAAATCAGTTCAGATCAGTGAAAAACCGAACATTTTACCACCTGATTCGATAAAACGGGCCAACTTGCCTATAATATGACTGCCACTACTTCTACTTCGTCGTCAGGGCCGAGATGTAATTTTTCAAAGAAAAAACCCATTCATTTGTTGCAGGGGCTTGGAACGTTGCCAGCAGGGGGCAATGAGATTACTTTCCCCACCCCATAGACTTTCCCTCCCCCACCCCCATAGCAGTAGTAGTAATAGTATGCCATGTAGCAGCAGCAGTAATAGCAGCAGTGAGAGCTGTGTAGCAGCAGTAATATTAGTAGCAGTAGTGGCAGTAACAGTAACAGTAATATTATGCCATGTAGCAGCAGCAGTAATGCCGTGTCCAGACCAAGAGCGAACTACGCTGCCTGGTAGCGTGGGTAGCAGAAGAAGTTTCGCCTTGAATACGCTGTATTCGCTCGAGACGCAGCATTGACATGTTTGATGCAGCTAATCACATAGCGGCTCTGGCTTGACAGCCTGGGACATTCGGAGATATGAACGTTCCGATTGGTTGTCGCCGAACAGCGTCAGAGCGAATTCGCCTGCGATTAGATTTAGTTTAATCTTCAAAATTCGCTCTGGTAGCGCAAGAAGCTTCGCTCCTGGCGAATTCGCTTTGGTAGCGCAGGTCGCGTGCCCTCCATAGAGAAATAATGACTTCCGTCGCTCCTGGTCTGTACACGGCATAATAGCAGTGAGAGCTGTGTCCACAGCAGCAGCAGCAGGTGCAGGTGCAGAGCCAGGGGCCTTCATGCCTCCTCTGGACACAGTAATGCATTAGACACACAGGCCAACTTACAGCTCAGAGAGGCAGGGGGAGAGGGAGAGAGAGGAGAGGGAGAAAGGGAGAGAGAGAGAGAGGGAGGCTGGAGGGAGAGAGAGGGAGGATGGGGGGGGGAGTGGATGGAGGGAGAGAGAGAGAGGAGGGAGGGAGGGGAGGGGAGGGAGAGAGAGTGGAGGGGAGGGAGGCAGAGAGAGGGGATGGGAGGGGAGGGATAGAGAGAGAGAGAGGAGGGAGGGGGAGGGGAGGGAGAGAGAGAGAGGAGGGGGAGAGGGAGAGAGAGGAGAGGGAGAAAGGGAGAGAGAGGAGAGGAGGGGAGAGAGAGAGTGAGAGAGGAGGGAGGGGGAGGGGGGGAGGCAGAGAGAGAGAGAGAGGAGGGGAGGGGAGGGAGAGAGAGAGTGGAGGGGAGGGAGGCAGAGAGAGAGAGAGAGAGGAGGGCGGTAGGCTGCATGAGATATCCTAGACTGCCCCTCTTTTCACGCTGATGAGAGGTGGCTCTCTAGCTGCGAATGCCGGGAGTTGTCTTACGAGGGATTCCTGAGTGTAGTGGTGGTGGTGGTGGTGGTGGTGGTGATGGTGGTGGTGGTGGTGGTGGTGATGGTGGTGGTGGTGATGGTGATGATGGTGGTGGTGTTGGTGATGATGGTGGTGGTGGTGGTGGTGGTGGTGGTGTTGATGGTGGTGGTGATGGTGATGATGGTGGTGTTGATGGTGGTGGTGATGGTGATGATGGCGGTGATGGTGATGATGGTGGTGGTGGTGGTGGTGGTGGTGGTGGTGATGATGGTGGTGGTGATGGTGATGATGGTGGTGGTGATGGTGGTGGTGGTGATGGTGATGATGGCGGTGATGGTGATGATGGTGGTGGTGGTGGTGGTGGTGGTGGTTTTCTTTCTTCTCTTGCTCTCTATCTCTGCTGTTGTGACTGTTTTAGTTTAGCCCCTTAATGCACACCGTACCGTCCCGCCAGTGGCACGCTGTAATGGTCACTGGAAAGTGAAATACCATTGTAGAGTGTAATGTCGTGTGTTCAGGCTACATAGGGGTGTAATGTAATGTAATGTAGTGTAATGTAATGTAATGTAGTGTAATGTAATGTAATGTAATGAAAGTGAAATACCATTGTAGAGTGTAATGTCGTGTGTTCAGGCTACATAGGGGTGTAATGTAATGTAATGTAGTGTAATGTAATGTAATGTAATGAAAGTGAAATGCCATTGTAGAGCCCACTAGAATGCTATAACATAACACAGGGCCTTCAGTAATGCGCTATCACTTGGTCCTTGCTATTCTGGTAACAGCAAATGTGTAACACAGTGTCTTAACCGGTTAAAGGTTCATTAAGCCCTTTGCACAGTCCCTAGGGCAGGGGTGGGGAACCTTTGTCATAGGGGTGGGCGGTAACCGTGGTATAATATCGTGTGCGGTATTTTTTCATCAATGATAGAGATTTTGTCTCATACCGTCTACCGCAATAGAACATTGCGTCCTCTAGATGTAGAGTCATAGTTATAGATTAAAAGTTTAAAAATATGTTTTCAAATGATTTGAATGATAAGAATTCCCACATAGAAGATAAAACAATGTCTGACCAGTCATTTCCAAAAGAATAAAATGCAAAAAAATGGTGTTTTGGTCATTTTGCTAGCCTGGTAAACCAGCGCCACCTGCTGGACGCTATCATTTTGCCACAAAACGCTTAATTTTAACATTTTATACACAAATGTACAATACCGTGATATATAGCCTACCGTGATATATACCGTGGCTAAAATTATACCGAGGTATACATTTTTGGCCATACCGCCTACCCCTACTTTTTCATTCGAGGGGCCACTTCAAATTCATCCGAGGGCCGTAAACGTCCTCCGAGGGCCGTATTATGAACACAAACCAGGATTTCCCCCTGCACTTTAGGCCTATATTGAAGGCAGTTACCTTTAAAACAGTCCCCACCTTCTCGAGGACCCCTGATTATAACTTTATTGTAAATATAACTGTATTGCAAATGTAATTTCTAATATTCCTTTCCAAAATATGTAATATTTCATGTGAAGCTGCATAACATTAAAACCATATCGGGGACCGGATAAAACGACCTCAAGGGCCGCAAATAGCCCTCGAGACAGAGGTTCCTCAGCCCTGGCCTAGGGTATAACTCTACTGTCAACAAAATGGTAATGACCAATGTCTAATCAGTGTTGCTGTGATGCAGTTGAGTCTTTTCAGCAAAGAGTGAATGGCCCACTGGTGGGCCCGTCTGCACAAAGAGGCTACATGGCTTTATAACTAGAAGAGGCTCCATAGCTATTAGACCTTTGAGTTTGATGTGTGTGAACATGGACTCTGTTTTCTCTCTCTCCTCCACACGGTCTCCACATCACTTGTTATGTTCTCTGCTGACCCTGTTCTGCCTTTTCTCTCCAGCTTCGTCTAGTGGAATGTAATGTGATGTCATGTCTTCAAGCTATATTGGGGTGTAATGTCATGTAGTGGAATATCTTCAGGCTAACGTAATGTAATGTCATGTAATGTAATGTCATGTAATGTAATGTAGTGTAATGTCGTGTCTGCAGGCTACATAGGGGTGTAGTGTAATGTAGTGTAATGTAGTGTAGTGTAATGTAGTGTAGTGTAATATAATGTCATGTCATGTCTTCAGGCTACATAGGGGTTGTGAACCGCAGTCAGAAAGACATTGATGGCAAGAAGGACATCCAGGTGGCGTTGTCTGCAGAGAGACGCTTCTTCCTCTCCCACCCGGCGTACAAGCACATCGCCCAGAGCATGGGGACACCCTACCTGCAGCAGGTCCTCAACCAGGTGGGCTGAGGCACACACACACACACACACACACACACACACACACACACACACACACACACACACACACACACACACACACACACACACACACACACACACACACACACACACACACACACATCGCCCAGAGCATGGGAACCGCTTACCTGCAACAGGTGCTCAACCAGGTGGGCTCAAGCACACACACACACACACACACACACACACACACACACACACACACACACACACACACACACACACACACACACACACACACACACACACACACACACACATCGCCCAGAGCATGGGGACCGCCTACCTGCAACAGGTGCTCAACCAGGTGGGCTCAAGCACACACACACACACACACACACACACACACACACACACACACACACACACACACACACACACACACACACACACACACACACACACACACACATCGCCCAGAGCATGGGGACACCCTACCTGCAACAGTTCCCACTTTGACGGCCATTTGACGCTCATAAACGCAATGCACCTCCCTTTGTTGACTGAATGCTTCTTGTCGGAGCACATGCAGGGGCGTGACAGAGTACACTGAACAGGAATATCTCTTTCTGTCTTTCTACACGTCTATATCGATTAAGCAAGCTAACTAGCGATAGTAACATCAAAGTCTACCCTTACCTAACTGTGGACATGTGTTTACTTCACACATTTCATAGCACTCACGTAGTTTTGATTGTCGTCAAAAATGTACATAATCCTTTGAACATAGGCACAAAGACCTTGCACTTCATAGTTTGCTGTAGTGTATGACTCTTACATTAAAACGTACGATAAACCGTCATAAAACTACTTTTAAGCAGCAAAACATAGCAGTTGGTGTCATGGGAATTCCTCATGTACTCGATAATCATTGGATAACGCT
>NC_085862.1:1126617-1141617 GCF_034702125.1 Engraulis encrasicolus | reverse complement strand
CATTTATTAGTTAAATGCTTTGTCTTTTATTCAACATGGGCTATATATATTTAAAATGAAACCACTTAAAATCAAGAGGGCTCCGCGACCCCCTGTGGATCTTTGGCGACCCATAAGGTGGGTCCCGACTCATAGGTTGGGAACCACTGGCCTAGTGGTTAGAGAATTGGTCTTTCAATCTGGGGGTTGCAGGTTCGAATACCTCCTGACCTCTCCCTACATCTCAATCCATGGCTGAAGTGCCCTTGAGCAAGGCACCTAACCCCACATTGCTCCAGGGACTGTAACCAATACCCTGGAAAATAATAACTTTAAGTCTCTTGGAATAAATTAAAGCGTCAGCTAAATGTAATGTAATGTAATGTAATTTATTATATGGTGTGGCGTCATCGGTCGAATGCTCCATTCATTTCAACGGGGCTCCCCAAACGTTTGCACGTCTGTTATTTTTCGATAACGGACGGGTTGGTCTATAACAGACCGCTGTCAATGGCAACAAGACTTTTCACTGCTAAAGCGACTTTTCAACAAGACTCTAATCAGCAGCTGTGATAGACAACACCTGTTGTCCTGGCTACCTAGCTGTTGCCTAGCGGTGTTCCACAACGGCACTGTTTTGTTTTGCGCAGCAACAATCTTAACATTAAATAGGCCTAAAGAAATGTCCCCGCCATGTGTGAATCATTTAGGTATATCCATATAATAAGCGGGTTAACTTTCGGCGAGTCGGTCGCTTTGTGGAATAGCAGCACTTCAGAGAGAACTCCGCTCCGCGTCGGGGTCTAAAGATTCTCTCTGTCGTGCTGCTATTCCACGGTAGCGACCTTCTCGCCAAATGTTAACCCTTACGTAATGTCTCGTCTCCTCTTTAACTCCCCTGTCACCTGCTGTTGTGTGTCCAGATGGAGCTGGATGAGCTGGAGCTGCGGAAAGAGATCACCTACGCCATCAAGAACATCCACGGCATCAGGTACGTAACATCACCTACGCCATCAAGAACATCCACGGCATCAGGTATGTAACATAACCTACGCCATCAAGAACATCCACGGCATCAGGTACGTAACATCACATCACCTACGCCATCAAGAACACCCACGGCGTCAGGTACGTAACGTAACATCATCTACGCCATCAAGAACATCCACGGCATCAGGTACGTAACATAACATCACCTACGCCATCAAGAACATCCACGGCATCAGGTACGTAACATAACATCATCTACACCATCAAGAACATCCACGGCATCAGGTACGTAACGTAACATCATCTACGCCATCAAGATCATCCACGGCATCAGGTACGTAACATGCTACATGTTCAATTCTGGGGCCACATACAAGCTACATCAGGGATGGGCAACTCTCATGATGAGGAGGGCCACCTTTTCTCATCAGCACCAATGCTCTCTCCTCTCTCCTCTTCTCCTCGTCTCCTGACCTCCTCTCTCCTCTCCTCTCTCCTCCAGGACAGGTCTGTTTACTCCTGACTTGGCGTTTACTCCTCTCTCCTCTCTCCCCGTTTACTCTCCTCCCCTCCCCTCTCCTCTCCTCTCCTCTCCTCTCCTCTCTCTCCTCTCCTCTCCTCTCTCCTCTTCTCCTCCTCTCCTCTCCTCTCCTCTCTCTCTCTCTCTCCCCTCCTCTCCCCTCCTCTCCTCTCCCCTCCACTCCTCTCCTCTCCTCTCCCATTCCTCTTCTCTCCTCTCCTCTCCTCTCCTCCCCTCTCCTCTCCTCTCCTCTCCCCTCCTCTCCTCTCCCCTCCACTCCTGTCCTCTCCTCTCCTCTCTCTCCTCTCCTCCTCCTCCAGGATAGGTCTGTTTACTCATCTCTCCTCTCTCCTCCTCTCTCCTGTAGGACAGGCCTGTTTACTCCTTCTCTCCTCTCCTCTCCTCCTCCTCCAGGACAGGCCTCTTCACTCTGGACTTGCCGTTTACTCTCCTCCTCTCCTCTCCTCTCCTCTCCTCCTCTCCTCTCCTCATCTCCTCCTCTCCTCTCTCCTCTCTCCTCCTCCTCTAGGACAGGCCTCTTTACTCCTGACTTGAAGTTTACTCTCCTCTCTCCTCCTCTCTCCTGACCTCCTCTCTCCTCTCCTCTCCTCTCCTCATCTCATCTCTCCTCATCTCCTCTCTCCTCCTCTCCTCTCCTCTCCTCTTCTCTCCTCCTCCTCCTGTAGGACAGGCCTGTTTACTCCTGACTTGGCGTTTACTCCTCTCTCCTTCTATCCTCCTCTCCTCTCTTCTCTCCTCCTCCTCTAGGACAGGCCTCTTTACTCCTGACTTGAAGTTTACTCTCCTCTCTCCTCCTCTCTCCTGACCTCCTCTCTCCTCTCCTCTCCTCTCCTCATCTCCTCTCTCCTCATCTCCTCTCTCCTCATCTCCTCTCCTCTCCTCTTCTCTCCTCCTCCTCCTTTAGGACAGGCCTGTTTACTCCTGACTTGGCGTTTACTCCTCTCTCCTTCTCTCCTCCTCTCCTCTCTTCTCTCCTCCTCCTCCAGGACAGGCCTGTTTACTCCTGACTTGGCGTTTACTCCTCTCTCCTTCTCTCCTCCTCTCCTCTCTTCTCTCCTCCTCCTCCAGGACAGGCCTCTTCACTCCTGACTTGGCGTTTGAGACGATGGTGAAGCGTCAGATTATCCAGCTGAGAGGGCCGTGCCTCAAGTGTGTCGACATGGTGACGGAGGAACTCATCAGCACCGTGCAGCAGTGCACCAACAAGGTAACATAATGTAGTGTAGTGTAGTGTAGTGTAATATAGCCAGGCAGCAGTGCACCAACAAGGTATCTAATCCATACAGTGCACCAACAAGGTAACATAATGTAGTGTAGTGTAGATATAGATAGGCAGCAGTGCACCAATAAGGTAATGTAGTGTAGTGAAGTGTAATATAGCCAGGCAGCAGTGCACCAACAAGGTAACATAATGTAGTGTAGTGTAATATAGCCAGGCAGCAGTGCACCAATAAGGTAATGTAGTATAGTGTAATATAGCCAGGCAGCAGTGCACCAGCAAGGTAATGTAGTATAGTGTTATATAGCCAGGCAGCAGTGCACCAGCAAGGTAATGTAGTATAGTGTAATATAGCCAGGCAGCAGTGCACCAATAAGGTAATGTAGTGTAGTGTAATATAGCCAGGCAGCAGTGCACCAATAAGGTATCTAATCCATACAGTGCACCAGCAAGGTAATATAGTGTAGTGAAGTGTAGTGTAATATAATGTAACATAATGTAGTGTAGTGTAGTGCTAGTGGAATTCGAGACGATTCGTGTAATGAATTGTTGAGAGGGGACCATTCGAACAAAACGTTGGACCATTAGTAGAAGGCATGGGGCGTTTCGTGCAGTACCTGAGGATTTTTCGTCGAAGACCTAAGGACGTTACGTTCAACCCATGCAGACCTTTCGTTTAACTGGGCAGATGTTTAGTTTAGTCTGCCTATTTTATTAGCCTATTATTTTTATATTTTATCAAACTTGTGTGCCTACCACCACAATGCAATGAAAACAAAAATCGAACCGTGTAGAAAGTGCGTGCGTGCGTCTCTATTTTTTAAAAATTAATTTTTCATTTTAGTTCAGTTTTTTATCATTAGGCCATTTCATAGCCTATTTTATAAATATACTATATCGTAGCGGACTGCCTCTGCCTCCTCCGGAGTGAGATAGCAGCGTTACCCCCTGTGCACTACATCTGTCTATATATATATCTGAGTTATTTCTAATGTGTTGGTTACTGATTTGTATTCATTTTTGGAAAGGTAAAGGCAGTCTTATTGTTGCCTAGCTGGCGCCCATGTCATAACTTAAAACAGTCGGTTGCACCGCCGCTACAATACCGACGAAATGTTTTAAAATGTAGGCTTACAACAGTAATTTAAAGGTAAGGGATAATGTATTGTCCCACATGACTATAAGAAAATATTGCCTATACGGGACGAATAAGACCCCCGATGCCGAAGGCAGAGAGCTGTTATTCCGCTCCGAAGGAAATATATTTCCGTAGTCATGTGGACAATACATTATCCCGCTTATCCCGCCTTTACCAACATTAGAAAGCATAGAATACACAGTTAACCAGTAGTTTATAGTAACAGGTTTATTGCCATTTTGTAGCGTGCGCAAAGAAAGATAGAAAAGAAAGATGTAAAAAGATATAAAAAGAAAGAAAGGAGTCGCACACTGGAGCTGAATGCAGAATCAAAAGCTGCCATTTACAATTGTCCAATTGTCAAACTGGTCCTGGATTAACGCATCACTGTTACGTTATTTGTTCTACTGTACGCATCTAGGCCTATATTCGTTATAAAAACAGATATCTTAGAATGAAGTCTTATGAATGGTCCACCATGCTTAATTCCATAAAGCATGCCAAATGAACTTGAAAGAAATGCGAAATGAAAACAGCGTGTCAATGCAAGCTCTTTTTTTTAAATCATAAATACAGTATGAAATAGTGATGTGAGCTGTTCCAAATTGAGAACAAGCGCACAAGTCTGCAAACAAGGGTTTTGCAAAAGTGCACTACTAAAAATAAGACAAGATATTCGTTGTGATGATCTGAGTTATTTCTAATGTGTTGGTCACTGATTTGTATTCATTTTTGGAAAGGTAACGGCAGTCTTATTGCTGCCTGACTGGCGCCCATCTCATAACTTAAAACTAAAGTCGGTTGCACCGCTACAATATCGACGATTTTTTTTTTAAATGTAGGCCTACAACAGCTTTAAAGGTAAGGGATAATGTATTGTCCACACGCAGTGGTAGAACGCAGGTATACGGAGTATACCCACTTCTAAATTTTAGGGGATTCAGTAGGCCTATACCAATTTAAAATTGATTGATCCATTATTTAGAATGGCATAAATATATAGGCCCCTACAGTATACCCACTTCAAAAAATGCGAGAATATACAGTATACCCACTTCAAAAAAGTAGACTACACCTAGACTACAAATATTTTCCTACGGGGCGAATAACACCCCCAATGCCGAAGGCGGAGTGCTGTTATTCCGCTTCGAAGGAAATATATTTTCCGTAGTCACGTGTGGTGGACAATACATTATCCCGCTTATGCCGCCTTTACCAACATTAGAAAGCATACATAGTAAACCAGTAGTTTATAGTAACATGTTTATTGCCATTTTATAGCGTGCGCAAAGAAAGATAGTTCGTGGAACGCTCATAATTTAAAAAGAAAGAAAGGAGTAGCACACTGGAGCTGAATGCAGAATCAAAAACTGTATTAAACAAAGCCGAAAAAAGTAAATAAAACCGACAGACAGGGGACAAACGTTTCGGTCAGCCCATCATCTTCCTTTTCTTCCTTTTCATACTGCTCTTGGAACTCCTCACTTGTTACTCACATACTAGTGTTAATAAAATATGTCACGACAGCGGCCGGCGGACAGTGACAGTTTGCTTTCTTGAAATAACAACATTCGGACAATAGTGTAGACTTGTGCGCTACACGCTGGGGTGGGGCAGGGCTGCTGTAGGTATCCATTGCGCGCGGCCGGTCGCTTTGGGAACTGTGTGTAAGTTGCATTTGGGTAGGCTATTGCGCGTGTTATAGTTGATTAAGTAATTGACGGGCCAACGTCCGGCAGCAGTGGCTGAGTGTGTAACTTAACTTAACTTAACTTTTGTAGGCTACTATCGTCCGAGTGTCTCCAGATTGTGATTATTTATTCATTTATTCAAAGACGATAGCAGTTTACAGACGCTGCTGGTTGCATGGATATTGTGGTGGTTTTCCCTCCTAATTGTATTTTATGAAATTGTAAAAATAAAACTACCATAACCTTTACTCCCGTTGTCTGTCGTTCCTGAATCGTGGTCTAAATTTCACCTCTTACAATAGTGTCCAGTCCAGTGAATGATCCTGCATCCATGGCTAATTGGATAAAGCATATTTATCACATGTGAAACGAGAAGGCAGAAAGTGCAATTAGTTAATAAATGAAACAGTGTACAGGTCAGTGCTGGTAAAAAAAAAGAGTTTTAATGACTTGCACAAAGTTGATGCTCGTTTGGTGAACTTCAAAACCTGCGCTGTATTCAATAAAAGCTGGGCATAAAAGCTGCATTTTTGTCGAGTAATGTCCATTTGAACCTCACGTGAAAGTAACGGGGATTGTGCTGCATTTGGTGGATGGAGCTGATATTACGCACATAATTCTACTGAATAAACATCCAACTGCGACCCAAACGGTAACTTGTCGTGGTAGTCTATGTCGAATATGCCTTAATTTGGCTGTTTGCTATTCGCCTCTGGCATCATCCGAGCATGTGTAGTGCGAGACGCCATTATGACCGTTGCGCGTAAATATTTGCAAGAATATGGGGCCGTCAAACACAGTAGGCTATGGATACTTATTTAACGACTTTAATGAAGATGTCATGTAGACTGTTTGACGGCCCCTTCCATAGGACAGCATTCATCCATCTATCCATCCCTTCCTCATCTTTACGCGCAACGGCAATAATAGCCATTACTTTTCTTGTAGACGTTGCGGTAATATTTTATTCATTATCGACTTATTTCAAGCAGCATTCCACTGTCCACTCTGCGTGGCCCTGTTGAAAGGGTTGCCTTGTCTATGCGGGAAGGGGGATCCACTGAACACGGCAGGTCATTTGCATGACAAGACTTAATGCCCATTAGCGAACACTTTGTTCTCAACAACTTCCCATTAAGAAATGTGTATTCTGAATGTGTTTGTCGCCGTTTTCAGCAAACCTGGCGTCGCCATGAGGACCTGATGTTTTCCACAGAAAACATGCATGGTTGCCACCACTTAAAAAGGTGCTTGGAGAGGAGGCAAAACTGGTACAATTTAGGCTGCATTAAAGCATACACGTTAGCTTTCACGTTGTGCGATGGATGGAGACAAGTTTGGAATCGCTCCCTCTCTCTCCCTCTCTCGCTCACACACACACGCGCGACGTAATTCTCTGCACTCTTTGCAAAACTCTACTGTCACTTGACTCGTCTTATTGGATACCAGCCAAAATTGTAAGCTAGATAGCCAATAGTTTCGATTGTGCTGCTTGGACTGGAGGTATTTAAATTGCTAAAATGTAGGCTGCATTAAAGCATCCGCACGTTTCAACTTTCACGTTGTGCGATGGGTGGAGACAACTTGGGAATCGCTGTAAGTTAGAGATTTTTTTTAAAACATAGGCTGGCAAGATGTAAATTACCTGCACTGCTTGAAAAAGACGATCGACTATGTGCCTCAGGCATCTTAAATACTAAAAACTAATAGGCGGATGGCGGGTGGATTCGGTTTTGGAAATTGGAGAAAAAACATTAGGGCGGGTGGATAGCAGGTGGATTAGAAATTCTAAGAAGCGGTTGCGGATGAAATAATACATCCACCGCGCACCTCTAGGCCTACTCCACACGTAGGTATATTCCAGACCTACAGAAGACGGTAGCTAGAAGCGTTCATCTAAAAAGTTACCGGAAAGTCAGAAAACTCGCTGCATGACAACCAAATGTGCTCAGTAGACGCACGCTGCCCTGATTCAAAGCGACAAGGCTGTGCTTGGTCCCGCCTCTCTGCCCGCAGCTGGGGATACTCAAATACTGTTCCAGAAATGTAAGGAGTAGAAAGTAACATAGGCCTACAGATATTTGTCAAAAAATGTAACGGAGTAAAGTAACGGCGTAAAAGTGAAAAAAAGCTTCTCAAATATTGTTCCAGAAATGTAAGGAGTAGAAAGTAACCTAGATAATTGTCAAAAAATGTAACGGCATAAACGTAAAAAACCGACAACATACCAGTTAAAATGAGTAGGCCTAAGTACATTTTATTTATGAAGCACATCTGAAAACAGCAAAAAAAAAAACAGTTGATTTACATACTAGATTACTAGATACTAGATACATTACTAGAGAGAGAGAGAGAGAGAGAGAGAGAGAGAGAGAACGCGCTCCTATGCAGTGTTAATATAGCGATTTCACTTCTCTCTCTCGCTCTTAGTGTTTTTGTTTTTGTTTTACTGTAGCCATGGACTTAACACGGGTGCAGGGGTTCTATAATGTTTTCCGACACTGTTATTTTTTCTGCCTCATGCGCGAACTATTGATTGTCATTCAGTTTGTGCCATTATTAGGCCTATATGAATCGCGGGTAAATCAGTTTTACCACATATTTAGACTTCGAACAAAAGAAATAGGCCTAGGACACACGGGAATAATAGGATATAAAATAGGCAGCCTGACTGGATCGATGGACGATTTCCAACAATAAAAGACAGGAAAGAAACAAAATAGGCAGCTACCAGCTTATTCAATTAATAAAACTATAGCCCAAGAACATTGCCTCGCCGGGCAGAGAGAGAGAGAGAGAGAGAGAGAGAGAGAGAGAGAGAGAGAGCGGTCCTATGCAGTGTTAATGTAACGATTTAACTTCTCTCTCTCTCTCTTTACTGTAGCCATGGACTTAACACAGGTGCATGGGTTCTGTAATGTTTTCAACACTGTTATATGCATAGTGCTCTGGCTCATGCGCGAACTTTGTTGTCATTCAGAATCAGAAACATCAAAGTGTCGGCAGACAGCATTCTCTTGTTGCTGGTGCTTCGCATCTAAAAAGTTACCGCCCAAGAACATTGCCTCGCCGGGCAGAGAGAGCGAGAGAGTGATAGAGAGAGAGAGAGAGAGAGAGAGAGAGAGAGAGAGAGAGAGAGAGAGAGAGAGAGCTCCTATGCAGTGTTAATGTAACGATTTAACTTCTCTCTCTCTTTACTGTAGCCATGGACTTAACACAGGTGCATGGGTTCTGTAATGTTTTCAACACTGTTATATAAGCCTAGTGTTCTGGTTCATGCCGAACTTTGTTGTCAAAAAATGTAAGGGCGTAAACGTAGGCTAAATTGTCAAAAAATGTAACGACGTAATCGTAAAAACAACAACAACATACCAGTAAAAACGAGTAAGTAGGCCTACATTTTATTTATATATTTACATGTTTAAATCAACAAAAAACAAAAATTAACAGCTGATTTAGGCCTATTTAAATAGGCTAGACAAAACCGTTAAAATGAACATATTTAAATAGACAAAACCGTTAAAATGAGCATTAAAAAGCTGATTCTAAGAAAACCCGCATTAAAAAAGCTGATTTACATTTCTAATATAGGCAGACTGAAGGGACCTTTAGTTGAAACCTAAGGATCTTTAGTTCAATTTTAAGGACCTTTCGTAGGCTTTTGCGGTAGACGGACCGTCCTCGACTAAAGATCCCCTGCCTTATACTAATGGTCCAACGTTTTGTTCGAATGGTCCCCTCTCAAGAATCCATTCGACGAAAAGACCTGTACCCCTGTAGTGTAATATAATGTAACATAATGTAGTGTAGTGTACTGTAGTGTAATATAATGTAACATAATGTAGTGTAGTGTACTGTAGTGTAATATAATGTAACATAATGTAGTGTAGTGTACTGTAGTGTAATATAATGTAACATAATGTAGTGTAGTGTAGTGTAGTGTAATATAATGTAACATAATGTAGTGTAGTGTAGTGTAGTGTAATATAATGTAACATAATGTAGTGTAGTGTAGTGTAGTGTAATATAATGTAACATAATGTAGTGTAGTGTAGTGTAGTGTAATATAATGTAACATAATGTAGTGTAGTGTACTGTAGTGTAATATAATGTAACATAATGTAGTGTAGTGTACTGTAGTGTAATATAATGTAACATAATGTAGTGTAGTGTAGTGTAATATAATGTAACATAATGTAGTGTAGTGTAGTGTAGTGTAATATAATGTAACATAATGTAGTGTAGTGTAGTGTAGTGTAATATAATGTAACATAATGTAGTGTAGTGTAGACAGGCAGCAGTGCACCAGCAAGGTAATGTAGTGTAGTGTAATATAGCCAGGCAGCAGTGCACCAATAAGGTAATGTAGTATAGTGTAATATAGCCAGGCAGCAGTGCACCAATAAGGTAATGTAGTGTAGTGTAATATAGCCAGGCAGCAGTGTACCAACAAGGTATCTAATCCATACAGTGCACCAGCAAGGTAATATAGTGTAGTGAAGTGTAGTGTAATATAATGTAATATAGTGCTCACTAGCCCTCACACAGGCAGCAGTGCACCAACAAGGTAGCGTAGCGTTCACACAGGCAGCAGTGCACCAACAAGCTAGCGCCTTACTTACACATGTAATAAGGTAGGTAGCATAGCATTCACACAGGCAGCAGTGCACCAACAAGGTAGCATAGCGTTCACACAGGCCGCAGTGCACCAACAAGGTAGCATAGCGTTCACACAGGCCGCAGTGCACCAGCAAGGTAGCGTAGCGTTCTCACACAGGCAGCAGTGCACCAACAAGGTAACGTAGCGTTCTCACATAGGCCGTAGTGCACCAACAAGTTAGTGTAGCGTTCTCACATAGGCCGCAGTGCACCAACAAGGTAGCATAGCGTTCACACAGGCCGCAGTGCACCAACAAGCTAGCGTAGCGTTCTCACATAGGCCGCAGTGCACCAACAAGTTAGCGTAGCGTTCTCACATAGGCCGCAGTGCACCAACAAGTTAGCGTAGCGTTCTCACATAGGCCGTAGTGCACCAACAAGTTAGTGTATAGAGTTCACACAGGCAGCAGTGCACCAACAAGGTAGCATACGCCTCTAAGAATCCCGGTCCCAACCTACGTGGACCTTATGACTCTACAATCTCTATCTATCTCTTCTTCCTCTGCCTTCCTGCTATTTCTGCCTCTCCTCTCTACCTCTCCTTTTAAATCCATCTCTAACAATGATGTTTTTTTACCCATTTGTTAAGCACTTTGAGTTGCATGCCTTGTATGATACAGTGCTATACAAATACAATTATTATTATTATTATTATTATTATTACTATTATTATTATTATAGCGTTCACATAGGCAGCAGTGCACCAACAAGTTAGATGTTAGGTCAGATGTTAAACCGCACTGTCACACTGGCACAGATTCATGGTCAGCACTGTAGAGTCTCAATTGTGTGTGTGTGTGTGTGTGTGTGTGTGTGTGTGTGTGTGTGTGTGTGTGTGTGTGTGTGTGTGTGTGTGTGTGTGTGTGTGTGTGTGTGTGTGTGTGCGCGCGTGTGTAGTTGGCCAGCTATCCTAAGCTGCGGGAGGAGACGGAGAGCATCGTGTGCAGCCACATACGGGACCAAGAGAGACAGTCAAAGAACCAGGTCAGACACACACACACACACACACACACACACACACACACACACACACACACACACACACACACACACACACACACACACACACACACACACACACACACACACACACACACGCACGCAGGCACGCACACGCACATACACACACTGACACACACACACACAAATACACACAAATACACACACACACACTCTCTCACACCCACAGTGACACGCACACACACACACAGAGGATTGTGTATCCCTCCTGTATCCAGAGGATTGTGTATCCCTCCTGTATCCAGAGGATTGTGTATCCCTCCTGTATCCAGAGGATTGTGTATCCCTCCTGTATCCAGAGGATTGTGTATCCCTCCTGTATCCAGAGGATTGTGTATCCCTCCTGTGTCCAGAGGATTGTGTGTCCCTCCTGTATCCAGAGGATTGTGTATCCCTCCTGTATCCAGAGGATTGTGTATCCCTCCTGTATCCAGAGGATTGTGTATCCCTCCTGTATCCAGAGGATTGTGTATCCCTCTTGTATCCAGAGGATTGTGTATCCCTCCTGTATCCAGAGGATTGTGTATCCCTCCTGTATCCAGAGGATTGTGTATCCCTCCTGTATCCAGAGGATTGTGTATCCCTCCTGTATCCAGAGGATTGTGTATCCCTCCTGTATCCAGAGGATTGTGTATCCCTCCTGTATCCACAGGATTGTGTATCCCTCCTGTATCCAGAGGATTGTGTATCCCTCCTGTATCCAGAGGATTGTGTATCCCTCCTGTATCCAGAGGATTGTGTATCCCTCCTGTATCCAGAGGATTGTGTATCCCTCCTGTATCCAGAGGATTGTGTATCCCTCCTGTATCCAGAGGATTGTGTATCCCTCCTGTATCCACAGGATTGTGTGTCCCTCCTGTATCCAGAGGATTGTGTGTCCCTCCTGTATCCAGAGGATTGTGTATCCCTCCTGTTTCCAGAGGATTGTGTATCCCTCCTGTATCCAGAGGATTGTGTATCCCTCCTGTATCCAGAGGATTGTGTATCCCTCCTGTATCCAGAGGATTGTGTATCCCTCCTGTATCCAGAGGATTGTGTATCCCTCCTGTATCCAGAGGATTGTGTATCCCTCATGTATCCAGAGGATTGTGTATCCCTCCTGTATCCAGTAACGTGAACTCAGGATAGTGTTTACCTTGCTGTGTCTGTCCACATGATGATTTGGCCTGAAGTTGGCGAGAGTAAACATCGCCATCGCTTTAATAATCAGGGCAGTTTTTTGCGTTGAGTCAACAGAGACAAGGATAAGAGTCATTATTTATCTGCTTTGGAGGATAAGAGACATTATTTATCTGCTTTGGAGGGTAAGAAATCGTGTTTATCTGCTTTGAATGATAACGGAGGCTGAGAGTGAGTATTTATTATGCGAAAACAGTGCAAAGTAAACCCGGCGAAACCCTTCAGACAAAAGAGCAGACACAATATTAGACAGTAGTGGTGTGGATTGGCGCTGCCCTCACGATCCGATTCGATCACGATTCGGGAGGTAGCGATTCGATTCGATTCGATTCTATGCGATCCGATCCGATCCGATCCGATTCAATTCTATCATTGCAATTCTATCACTGCATCAATTGCATCACTGATCATTGAAAGCTCATTGGGAAACTCCATCTCCCATTGTCATTGTGACACAGCACTCCACAGCACACAAGTGAACACTGCACACTGCACACAACGAAATTGCATTTATGCCTCACCCGTGCAAGGGGGCAGCCCTCAGTGGCGCCCCATGGGGAGCAGTGCGGTGGGACGGTACCATGCTCAGGGTACCTCAGTCATGGGGGAGAGCACTGGTTGATTACTCCCCCCACCAACCTGGCGGGTCGGGACTGGAGTTGAACCGGCAACCTCTGGGATGCAAGTCTGACGCCCTAACCGCTCACCCATGACTGCCCTTGTTGACACCACTATTAGACAGACGATGTGTGACCTGTCCTGATATCCAGAAGTCAAGTCCTCAAGTCCCCCTCCAGGTGACTCATATTCTACTAGTTATTTCCACACTGCCTCTCCTTTTGTAAGCAAGTAAGTAGGAAGTACATTTTATTTATGAAGCCCATTTAAAAACAGTAAAACTGACCAATGTGTTGTACATTGTCTAACTAAAATGTTAATCAAAACAGTAAAACAGTTTCAGCAGCATAATAAACAATTATGACAGACGATGTATGACCTGATCTGGAGAAGTCAAGTCCTCAAATCCCCCTCCAGGTGACTCATATGAAGAGTTATTTCCACACTGCGTCTCTCCTGTTGCTGTTGTGTCATCACGTCTGTGATTTAGTTTCATATTGATGTCAAGACCAGACTCATTTCCTTTCCCACGTCATTCATAGTTTAAACTCGCTTAACAGCTTGATTTAGGAATAAACATAAACTGTTTGACATTTCCATGGGATTGTAAGGAGCCCTAATGAAGACTGTGTTCCACAGGGCCGGATTAAGGTGGCCTGGGGTCCCTAGGCTACAGGTTGCTGTGGGGCCCCACAGGGATGGATTAAGGTGGCCAGGGGCCCCTAGGCTACAGGTTGCTGTGGGGCCCCCTGATTAAGATGGCTCGGGGCCCCAAGGCTACAGGTTGCTGTAGGCCCCCCACAGGGCCGGATTAACATGGTCGGGGCGCCAAGGCTACAGGTTGCTGTGGGGCCCCCACAGGGCCGGATTAAGGTGGCCTGGGGCCCCTAGGCTACAGGTTGCTGTTGGGCCCCCATCCCCCCGGAAGGGAAATTTTGCCACACAATGGGCAGTGGCGTAGACGGTGTCATAATTACAAGCTAGGAATTAAGGATATGCCTGCCAAGCAGTGTTAATTTCGTCTTCCATGACTATGACTAAAATCTTTCGTCAATGCACCCTTTTTGATTTTTGTCATTTAGACTAAGACCAAGATGAAATTGAAAAAAGCTGACAAAATGAACACTGCTGCCAAGTTGCCAACTGTGGAGAGGAGTATTTATAACATTCACAACTATACTTGAAACGAAAGATTAACTTTTCAATATTACATCTTGTCACAATTCTGCATTTTTTTCCACTTTTGTCCAATCAGGGGGGGGCCCTGGCAGTTGTGGGCCCCTTGGCATCAGCACTCTCCTATCCAGACAGTGCCTTGATCCCTGGTGTCCAGTCCTGTCCTGTGTGTGTGTTGCGCTGTAAGGGGTCGTGATGAAGTGTGTGTGTGTGTGTGTGTGTGTGTGTGTGTGTGTGTGTGTGTGTGTGTGTGTGTGTGTGTGTGTGTGTGTGTGTGTGTGTGTGTGTGTGTGTGTGTGTGTTGTGATGAAGTGTGTGTGTCCTGTGTGTGTGTGTCATCTCATGTGTTGTGATGAAATATGTGTGTGTGTGTTGTGATGAAACAGTCTGTCATCCCGTTCTCTGTGTGTGCTTGTTCTGCAGGTTTTATTGCTGATTGAGATCCAGCTGTCGTATATAAACACCAACCATGAGGACTTCATCGGCTTCACCAGGTGAGTCTTTACACCAGGGGGGGGGGGGGGTGGGGGGGGGGGGGGGGGGGGGGGGGGGGGGGGGGGGGGGGGTGGGGGGGGGGGGGGGGGGGGGGGGGGGGGGGGCTGTAACCATATTGTCTTTACACGAGGGCTGTAACCATATTGTCTTTACACCAGGGCTGTAACCATATTGTCTTTACACCAGGGCTGTAACCATATTGTCTTTACACCAGGGCTGTAACCATATTGTCTTTACACGAGGGGGGGGCTGTAACCATATTGTCTTTACACCAGGGCTGTAACCATATTGTCTT